>NC_133809.1:1491793-1544293 GCF_043250625.1 Sebastes fasciatus | reverse complement strand
CGTAGCGTTATTTAACCTTCATGACCAGCTAGTCTGTCATGTTGGTACCGATGGATTTCTGACATTTTTCAGACCTGTTTTTTAATTTTTTTCTGACTTTTTTAAAAAAATGTTTCTGGTCTTTTCTTTGACAATTTTCGATATTTTAGGACATTTTTCAGGCTTTTTTCTTGGACTTTTTTTGGACTTTTGATTTGGACATTTCTTTGACATTTTTCTGACATTTTAAAAAAAAAAAGAAATTTGACTTTTCTTTGACAATTTCCGATATTTTTCAGACTGTTTTTGGACTTTTATTTCAGACATTTATTTGAGAATTTTAGGGCATTTTTCAGGCTTTTTTCTTGGACTTTTTTTTACTTTTTTCTGACTTTTTTCTTTTTTGACAATTTTAAGAAATCTTTCTGACTTTTTTGGGCACATTTTTCAGACAAAAGCCCTCACACATTCACACATCTGGAGGTCAAAGGTCAAGTGACCCCTTTGAAAGTGGCCATGACAGTTTTTCCT
The DNA here is from genome assembly GCF_043250625.1 of Sebastes fasciatus. Taxonomy (NCBI): domain Eukaryota; kingdom Metazoa; phylum Chordata; class Actinopteri; order Perciformes; family Sebastidae; genus Sebastes; species Sebastes fasciatus. The sequence continues at coordinate 1,543,783 of NC_133809.1, read as the reverse complement.
CCCCAAAATGTAGTGTAAGATTGGAGCGTTATTTAACCTCCTTCATGACCAGCTAGTATGACATGGTTGGTACCGATGGATTCATCAGGTTTTATAGTTTACTATGATACCAGTATCTTCACTCTAACTTTAAAACTGAGCTGCTACAACCTAAAAATCACAAGTTGCATTAAAGAAATGAGTGGCGTTAAAACAAATTTGCGTTAACGTGTTATTATCAGGTTAACTTTGAGTCCACTTGGACTCAAGAATGAACTGATTACATTTTGGAGGTCAAATGTCAAGGTCAATTCTCGTGAAAGTGATATCAAATAGTCTAGAAGCAAAGAGACGAAATGCTAGTGTTATTTTACAACATCCGACTAAAAAACATTTATTATATTTGTAATATTTTAGACCATTTCAGTAGAATATGACAATAGAATAGAAATAGTGTAGTTTAACTTTTGTGCATCTCTTCGTAGGCAGACGTTTTACTGTCGTCCGGTAGTTTCTTTCAGTCCAAAATGGCGGAAGCGTAGCTCTGCTGCCTGGAGCTGACGTTGCAACGGAATTAACTTTCACTTCTGATCAAGATACTGTTTGTTCTTCGGCCGTATCTCAGGAACACCTGGAGCGAATTTCTGCAAATTTAGCACAAACGTCCACTTAAATTCAAGGATAGACTGATTAGATTTTGGTGGTCAAAGGTCAAAGGTCAAGGTCACTGACCTCACATCACTGTCTGTGGTGTCTGTGTCATATTATTAGTCTGATGCTGGAGTTTCTGGTTGTTTAGTCACGTTGATGCCGTTGAATCAGTCGGTTTGAGGCCTCGGAGATCTGTGAGAGCTCTGGTGCCCAGAGGGGGGAGGATTGGAGGAGGACGGGGGGAGGTGGAGGGTTAGGTGGGGGGGGGTTAAGAAAAGGTAATGTGAGAAAGCTGGAGGTGACAGGCATTGTGGGAAGGTGTGAACGACAGAGAGAAGAGAAGAAGAGAGGAGGAGGGAGGACTGAAAAGTGCTCCTTGTCCTGTGAGGAAGAAGGACCTTTTGAGGAGGACCTTCACCTCCTCCTTTCTGCCTCCCCCCTCCCCTCCCCCTCCTCACCCCCAGTCCCCCCAATTAGACAAACATTAACATCAATTAAGGGCCCTCACGGGGACACTGGCTCTATATAATTACCTTAATGGGCGGACGCTTTCTCTGCGTCCTCTCTCTTTCTGTCTCTTTCTCTGGACCCTCAATCTCTTAAACAAACTTAGAGGGCCTCCTCGGGGGAGGTGGGGGGGTGAGGAGACGTTGATCGGCAGCAGGGGGGGAGGAGGAGGTGAGGAGGGTGGTGGGGGGGGTCGTTTCCCGTTGGCTTTTGTGGTGCTGGTCTTTCTAAAAAGGCCTCGGATGAATTGGACCTATTGGCCGACAAACAGAGGAGCTGTTCCCACAGAGAGACCGGGACCGGGACAATACTGGACCCCCACTGAGAGGGGGAGACCGGGGGAGGAGAGGGGGAGACCGGGGGGAGAAGAGAGAGGGGAGGAGGAGAGAGAGGAGGAGAGAGAGGAGAGAGGAGAAGAGAGGGGAGAGAGGAGCTGTTCCCACAGAGAGACCAGGACCGGGACAATACTGGACCCCCACTGAGAGGGGGAGACCGGGGGAGGAGAGAGGATGGGATGATGAGAGGAGAGGAGAGGAGAGGAGAGGAGGTGAGAGGATGTGAGAGGAGAGGAAAGAGGAGAGGAGGAGAGGAGAGGAGAGAGGGAGAGGATAGAGGAGGTGAGGAGGTAAGTGGGAGACAGGAGGAGAGAGGGGAGATAGGGAGAGGAAATGAGGAGAGGGGGACAAGGAGAGGAGAGAGGGGAGGATAGAAAGAGGGGAGGGGAGAGGTGAGGAAATAAGGGAGGAGAAGAGAGGAGGAAAGAGGAGGATAGGAGGTCATGAAGGGAAGGAGACTTTTCCGTCCCCTCGTCTTTTTAACTTCTCCTCCTGAACCGGCCTCCTCATCTCCTTCTCCTCTTCCTCTCCTCCTTTGCTGTCTCCTCTTCTTTTTAACTTCTCCTCCTGAACCAGCCTCCTCATCTTCACCTCCTTCATCTTCTCAATCTTCTCTCCTAACCTCCTCTCTCCCAACTCTTGCTCCTCCTCCTCCTTCCTGATTCCTCACTTCCTCTTCTCCTTCTCTCTTAATTTGCTCCTCATCCTCTCCATCCTCTCTCCTAACCTCCTCTCTCCTAACTCCTGCTCCTCCTCCCTGATTCCTTTTCTCCTTCTTCTCCCTCATCCTCTCCATCTTCCTCTTCTCCTCCCTTTCATGCTCTCCTCATCTCCTTCTCCTCATCTCCTCCTCCTGCTCCTCCTCTTCATCACCTCCTCTTTCAGTTGTTCAGGTCACCATTCAGTCATTTTAAACCCATCATTAAAAACTTTATTGAATTATTTTATGAGCCAGTTTAGAGGGAAAAAAAACTTTATTTATATACTTCTCTTTTACAAATACTATATAATACTATAAGAGTTTAAAAGGTGAATATAAAATATGATTAAATATTATATGTGTAGCTTCTTTTTCTCTGTATCCATAAACATAAACAACAAAATAAGAAACATTTTCAGCTTTTTATTTAGTTAAAAAACAACAAATGAAAACCCTCTTCCAGCTGTTAAAGTGTCCGTCAGCTGCTCAGAAGCCTAAATGATAAATAACATAAATAAAACACAATGAAAACAGAGACTTTTCTTCATAAAACCATTAAACTAGTGTAAACGGGTAAACAGGGCCACGCTGTGAGTCTGAGTCTCTCAGGTGTAAACAGGTTTCTATGAGTCCTGACTGATCGACCCGTCAGTCAGCGGCCTCTAGAGGGCAGCAGGTGTTCAGGACCATACTGTGTGTGTGTGTCTGTGTGTTTGTGTGTGTGTGTGCGTGTGTCTGGACCTTCAACACACACACACACACACACACACACACACACACACACACACACACAGCAGCCATATTGAGTCGTCGGTTGTCAAACTGCAGCTTTAGTGCTGCTGGTTCAGTTAACCTCTCTATCGTCCCGCCCTCTTCTTCAGGGGGACCAGGGGGGTGTTCAGGAGGAGACAGCAGGTCAACAGTAGACGTCACACAGACGTGGTGTACATCATCTGAAAGCTGGAAACCTGGAGATTAATTTGAGATGCAGTTCAGCACTGTGTGAATAAATTAAAATCAATAGTGAGAGTGTATAAGGGTTTAGAACATCATGATAGAAGTATATGATGACCATCCTCGTGCTCTATTATGTCTCATAAGTCAGTTTTTTGGGTTGAAACCATTTGTTCCACAGATTTGGTGCTAAATTTAACCATTTTTTTACCACTGGAGAATTGATCAAAATGATCAATAATCCTTCTAAAATCCCACATTAAGACACCAAGACCTCGAGGAACACCATAGAAGAAGACATGCTGTGATTTAGGATCAAAAACTTTTTGAGATTTCTGCAAGAATTTGCTTCTTTTTTTTTTCGGCGAATGGATGGCGAGCAGAAACACTCTTATTGTCAGGCTAGCTAGGAAAGCCATCAAAAAGAAAAAGAAAAAATTTAAGAAAAAAATGTGAAAAAAGTATGAAAAATGTCCAGAAAAAGTGAAAAAGAAGTAAAATAAAATGTCCAAACATATCCGACAAATGTTCGAAAAAAGTTAAAAAAAATTACGAAAAATGTCAGAAAAAGTCGATCTAGGTCTCTAGTTTGATCCATCCATCCTCTGAATGCTGTAGGTCTCTAGTTTGATCCATCCATCCTCTGAATGCTGTAGGTCTCTAGTTTGATCCATCCATCCTCTGAATGCTCTAGGTCTCTAGTTTGATCCATCCATCCTCTGAATGCTCTAGGTCTCTAGTTTGATCCATCCATCCTCTGAATGCTCTAGGTCTCTAGTTTGATCCATCCATCCTCTGAATGCTGTAGGTCTCTAGTTTGATCCATCCATCCTCTGAATGCTGTAGGTCTCTAGTTTGATCCATCCATCCTCTGAATGCTGTAGGTCTCTAGTTTGATCCATCCATCCTCTGAATGCTGTAGGTCTCTAGTTTGATCCATCCATCCTCTGAATGCTGTAGGTCTCTAGTTTGATCCATCCATCCTCTGAATGCTCTAGGTCTCTAGTTTGATCCATCCATCCTCTGAATGCTCTAGGTCTCTAGTTTGATCCATCCATCCTCTGAATGCTCTAGGTCTCTAGTCTGATCCATCCATCCTCTGAATGCTCTAGGTCTCTAGTCTGATCCATCCATCCTCTGAGTGCTCTAGGTCTCTAGTTTGATCCATCCATCCTCTGAATGCTCTAGGTCTCTAGTTTGATCCATCCATCCTCTGAATGCTCTAGGTCTCTAGTTTGATCCATCCATCCTCTGAATGCTCTAGGTCTCTAGTTTGATCCCTCCATCATCTGAATGCTCTAGGTCCCTAGTCTGATCCATCCATCCTCTGAATGCTCTAGGTCTCTAGTCTGATCCATCCATCCTCTGAATGCTCTAGGTCTCTAGTTTGATCCATCCATCCTCTGAATGCTCTAGGTCTCTAGTTTGATCCATCCATCCTCTGAATGCTGTAGGTCTCTAGTTTGATCCATCCATCCTCTGAATGCTGTAGGTCTCTAGTTTGATCCATCCATCCTCTGAATGCTGTAGGTCTCTAGTTTGATCCATCCATCCTCTGAATGCTCTAGGTCTCTAGTTTGATCCATCCATCCTCTGAATGCTCTAGGTCTCTAGTTTGATCCATCCATCCTCTGAATGCTCTAGGTCTCTAGTCTGATCCATCCATCCTCTGAATGCTCTAGGTCTCTAGTTTGATCCATCCATCCTCTGAATGCTCGAAATCTCTAGTCTGATCCATCCATCCTCTGAATGCTCTAGGTCTCTAGTCTGATCCATCCATCCTCTGAATGCTCTAGGTCTCTAGTTTGTGGCTGTAAAGTTTCATGAGGCTGTGATTATCCTAGAGGTCACCACAGGTCATGTTATACAGAGAGTATTAGTAGTAATATTTTAGTTTTCGCTGAGCAGTCAGAATAAAACAGCTGTGAAACTGAGAAGTGGTGGAAAAAGTACTAAGGTGTTTTACTTCAGTGAAAGTAGTAATACCACAGTGCAGAAATACTCTGTTACAAGTAAAAGTCCTGCGTTCAAAGTTTTACTTAAAACACCAAAATAATTGTAGGTCAATTTAGGGTGTTTTATCCTAAGTGGTATATCAACCAAGATTCACTTTGTGTATGTTTAGTGTCTCTTTGTGGTTGTTTAGTGTCTCTTTGTAGTTGTTTAGTGTCTCTTTGTGTTTGTTTAGTGTCTCTTTGTGGTTGTTTAGTGTCTCTTTGTGGTTGTTTTGTGTCTCTTTGTGTTTGTTTAGTGTCTCTTTGTGGTTGTTTAGTGTCTCTTTGTGGTTGTTTAGTGTCTCTTTGTGGTTGTTTGGTGTCTCTGTGGTTGTTTTGTGTCTCTTTGTGGTTGTTTTGTGTCTCTTTGTGTTTGTTTAGTGTCTCTTTGTGGTTGTTTAGTGTCTCTTTGTGGTTGTTTAGTGTCTCTTTGTGGTTGTTTAGTGTCTCTTTGTGGTTGTTTGGTGTCTCTGTGGTTGTTTTGTGTCTCTTTGTGGTTGTTTTGTGTCTCTTTGTGTTTGTTTAGTGTCTCTTTGTGGTTGTTTAGTGTCTCTGTGGTTGTTTTGTGTCTCTTTGTGGTTGTTTTGTGTCTCTTTGTGGTTGTTTTGTGTCTCTTTGTGGTCATTTTGTGTCTCTTTGTGGCTGTTTTGAGTCTCTTTGTAGTCAATTTGTGTCTTTAGATGTACGCTTCATGTCTCTTTGTGGTTGTTTTGTGTTTCTTTGTGGCCATCATGCATCTCTACGTGACATCTCGGAGGTCCATGACACTTTGGACCCCTGGTTTTGGACCCCTGGTTCTGTCACCGTTAGGCCCGTTCAGTAATCCATCCATGTTCTTCCTCCACTTCATCTCTCATCTGGCTGCTGTGACCTTTGACCTGACGCTGATATTATCTTATTTGAATCCCTCTCCCTGATCTACTAATAACCCGTCTCTAACCACTAATGTCTCCTGCTGTTGACCCTCTTTTATAACTCTATCAGCTGAAATGATTGAAGTGTAAAATGGAAATGTGAGCGCTGATGTGAGCATGCCTCTCTACTCGCAATTTGGAAGGAGAGAGGAAAAAAAAAGAAATAAAATCTGCACTTTCACCATCAGAAACTTCCTCTTGAAAAACTCCTCGAACGCACCGCAATCTTTCAAATCACTGTACTTCTGCTGCACCAAATCAGTCTGATTAATTAAGTCTGCTGACAGCTTCACTGCTAATGTTCACCGTTAGTCACGTTTTCACTGCCGAAGGAGAAGTTGGAGAGGAAAAAGTTTTTACAGTTTACACGTCTGATATGTCTGAGACGGCATCGGAGAGGAGAGACGAGATAAATACCAGGAGTTAGATTAGATAGTTGTTGATAAAATGTCACATTAGAGAAGGAATAATATTCTAATCATATATCAAAGAAAGACTGGAGTTATAGAAAACGTCTGAAAGATTCAAATTAGGGTTGTCGATCAATTATAATAGTTAATAGTGATTAATCGCAAATTAGCAGGCTCAGTTTTAAAGCTGGAGTGAAGTTACTGGTATCATATGAAACAATAAAACCTGATGAATCCATCAGTACCAACCATGTCATACTAGCTGGTAGTGAAGGAGGTTAAATAACGCTCCAAAGTTATGCTAAATTTTATGCGAGGAAAAACTGTCATGGTCATTTTCAAAGGGGTCCCTTGACCTCTGACCTCCAGATATGTGAAGGTGTGAGGGTTTTTGTCAGAAAATTGTAAAAAAAAAGTCTGAAAAAAAATCCGAAAAATGTCCGAAAAAATCCAATTTTTTTCCAAAAAAAGTCTGAAAAATGTCCGAAAAAAAGTCTGAAAAAATGTATTAATTAATTAAAAAAGATTAATCCAATATCCAGATAATCATTAGTTAATAGTTCGAGATGAGCTCCAGCTCAACCAACTACAACAGTAAAAATCCTGCTTTCACATTAATGCACAAGTAATAATAATCTAATGATAGAATATATAATAGTACAAAAGTCACTGTTAAATACTTTAAGTATATTATACTGATTATACTGACATACTTTTACTGAAGGAACATTTTCAAAGCAGGACTTTTACTGTAACAGAGTATTTTCAAGGTGGTAATAGTACTTTTACTGAGGTAAAGAATCTGAATACTTGGTCCACCTCTGATTTGAATCCGTACATCTGTCTACATAGGTTGTGTTTTCGTCATTTGTTATTTATATTTACTTATGATTCCTTTATTTACTGCAGGTTTATGTAATGTTTTACACTCCGGGGACAGTTGCTGAGGTTGTAAGGTTGTCTGGCAGCAGATAATGATCTACTCAGATGATAAAAATGAAATGTTTTTATCTGTTTCACACCACACCTCCAGCAGTGTTATAACTTCTCAGTGTCTGCCTGTTGATTGTCACACGGTACTGAACTAAAAGGACACCACTGGAAGTCTGGAAGCTAACAGAAAAAATGAGTTTGTCAATCTTAAAAAGCTTCAGTCGGCTTTGGATAGAAAATAAACAGCGGTATGGTTGATTTAAAGAACAAAGCTTGCTTTTTTCTGCTTTCTGGCAGTTTGAGAGCTGCAAACTGACAGCGAGAGGCCGCAGACGAAGAGAAGTACTGAGCGCGTGCAGCTGAAAACAAGGTGACATTTGTTGGTGATTGGCTGATTGACGGCGACGAGTTTATTGTTAAGCAGCCAGTTGGACTCGCGGCTCCCACTAGAGACTTGGCTCACACAGAGACAGCTGTATTGGAAAATGCAGCCTGAGCCAACTGTGGTAATATCTGGTGTTCTCTGTGGTGTTTCATTGTGGACGAGTCTGCAGGGAAACTCTCAGCGTTTCTGCTCCAAGCTGCATCCGTTAACACCGAGCATCCACAATATTCACATCAACAGTTTCCTTTAATTCCAGGTGTCAAAACGTGCTGCTGAAAACACAACCAAGGACACCAAAAAATACAAAATATAAGCTACCTCCTGAGGCTCTTTATAGTCCCAGAAAATCTATCGAACGGCTTTAAGGAGAATATTCAAAGCATATCAGTGCAAACAGACTTTGATGGAGGCCGAACGAAAGCAAAAAAAAGGATATAAAACGTCCAAAAAAACTTTCTAAATTTCTTCTATCCATTCGTGGGCTCGTGGAAGGCGTGCAAACAACACATTTCTTCACGGGAGGGTAATCCAGAAAATGTTTTGTTTAGAAATAGTTGAGCGAAAATAGTTGTTTGGATTCCCATGAGCCTGCAAACCTTTTTTGCCGTCTTTGTTTCGGCCTCCTCGTTCCGCTCTCCTTAACGGCTTTCCATAAAAAAAATATATTTTTCCTTTAACAAAACTAAAAGTCCACAGCAGCACCACGAGGCTGCGATACTCATTACACTGCAGAAACTGTTCAGGTTGTTCTCGTAGCTATACCTACGAAAAGTATATATATATATCCGCCAAAATCAGTTTGTATTATTATTCGTATTATTTGTCACGTAACTTCTGTATTTATTGCCTCACACGGGGCACCAATAGTGTTGTTTTTTGACCCACCCATCCACCCTGACCTCCGCCCTACACGGTGTTTGTTGCTCTTTATGCTTCCCGGTTCACAATTACGTGGATTACATACGAATTGATTTCGTGCTGACCACCATGAAAAAAACGCCTTTACAGAGTCACTGGGGGAAGCTTAGTTGAGTTAGCTTTAACCAACTTTAGACGATTGTTTAAATCTACATTTTTCGTCACCTGATGTTCAACAAAATTAGTAACCAGACTGCGTTTCTCTCCCTAACTGATATCCAATTAGTTAACACTTCAATATTCCTTTGTGCATCGCCACCATTCTGTTTCAAAAGGGAAATACATCATGTTACACAAGCTGGATGCTTTCAAACTGCGTTTTTCATCCTGACTGAAGAGATGGAGGCCTTTCCTGTTCCCTCTCTGACACATTAAAAGCCTAAACTGTTATTATTTATGGACAGACAGGCTGCTGTGTGGCGACGTTTTGGGTTATGCAGTCGTGCAACCTGCTGTTGGCGGCGATTCAAAGAGCCCAAATTACTCCGGTGTTACACTTTAAAATCTCTGCAGCACATGTGCGCCTTTTATTTTTCCGCCGCTGAAGGTGATGATTTAAGCTGTCATGTTGCCGAGCAGTTTAACAATGGTTTTATAATAATATTTCAGAAAACTCAAAAAACATCCTGGACTCGGCCTGTAAAGTGCTTCAGTGTTTGTGCCTTTTGTGTGTGGCTCAGCGAAGGTAACGATTTAATCTGACATATTTCGGAGCAGCAGAATAATAATATTTCAGCGTGGTCTTTCTTAATAGCTGGGGAGAACAAAAGGCTGCAGGCCATTCATCCGGCTGACGGCTTACTTTGACACCGGCTGCTCCGGGCGCCGCGGGGCTCCGCTGGAGGAGTCGGGGGGTTTAGACGAGCTGCTGCTCAAACGCACTGACAGGGAAACATTAGCTGGTCCTGGTGGAGGTCACGAGTTCGTGGTTTGTCCTGGCGAGGTGCTCTTGGGCAAGAGGCCGAATCCCTTCCAGCCCTTATAGAGGTCAGTGGAAGGTCACAAGAATCGTGACCGCTTCATCCTCTGGAGAGCAGGACTGTGCTCACGGCAGTCTGCCCAAGAAAGGTTGATATTTTTTGCGCCAATTTTAGCGATTAGAAAGATCAGGGGTCACTGAAATCAATAAGGTTCATCTTCCGAGGAGCAGGAAACTGCAGCAAGGTCGCTATCTTGGTTACTGGCCGTCGCCATCTTGGTTTCTGGCCGTCACCATCTTGGTTTTTAGCCGTCGCCATCTTGGTTTCTGGCCGTCGCCATCTTGGTTTTTGGCCGTCGCCATCTTGGTTTTTGGCCGTCGCCATCTTGGTTTCTGGCCGTCGCCATCTTGGTTTTTGGCCGTCGCCATCTTGGTTTCTGGCCGTCGCCATCTTGGTTTTTGGCCGTCGCCATCTTAAAAGTAATATGAAGGCACTTCTGAATATATTGTATCCTATATATTTTTAGCTGGCTGTTGTTGGTTAGTTGAAATACGTGGCTAATCAGAGTTTTATTGTGGTGTTGTATCGGTAACGTTAGTGCAAACAAACATGAATCAGTCTCTCTTTCTTGCTCGCTCGCTCGCTGAGTAGACTGTGAGGCCCCGTGTGTGCGCGTGGGAACTACAGTCGTTAAAGGTAATCGGGCAGGCGGTTCTCCTGTCGGCGCCATTGCTATTTATACGCCTTCCATGAGATCAGGTTGGTAAAGACACCACAGCCATGAGAGGATAAACAGCAGTAAAGATGGAGACTATAAACTGTGTTTCTACTGAATACTGTCTTTAAGCCTGCAGTATGTTCACACTGTAAGAAATGACTGTAAAAAGGAAAGAAAGAGGATGGTAAAGAAGGAATAACGGTTGGGAGGAGGGAGGGGAGGAAACCTTCATGTGTTACAACTTTATGGTTCAGTATAAAAATGAAGAAATGGAACATTTGTTCAGAGACAAATTATGTTTTTGTGATGAAAAGCGTATTTTGGGGTGTTTTTGTGTGAATACAGTCTTTGGTGTTTTTCTGAGGGAGAAGCTAATGATTCAAACTTGACATGTCGGCGCAGCTTAATAACAGCAGAATAATAATATTTCAGCTCGCTCTTTCATAATAACGCCGGCAACGAGGAAGAGAGAGAGAGAGAGAGAGTCGGGCCATTCATGCGGCATGATGGGTAGTTTGACACGGGCTGCTTTTCTGCTCAGCACGATGTTTTCCACTTAAGAGACGACGCACACACATTTTCAGCTCTCATAGGAGAGGCTAACAAATGCTAACACATGCTAACACACACACTCTCTGCAGGCCTGTCATTCTGTGCGTCGTCGAACGGGTTGATGAGGAGCATTTAAAGCTCTCTTGACACACACCCCTCATCTGCAATGACAGCTACCAAGCTATTATTAACACACACACACACACACACAGGTATGCGCACACACACACACACACACACACACACACACACACACAGGTATGCGCACACACACACACACACACACACACACACACACACACACAGGTATGCACATCACACTGACAGCTGGGCTATTAACCCGGCCCTGACGGAGCCCTCATATACATCACAGCAGGGCTACATACATGTCTATCTGTGTGAGTGTGACAGTGGATGGCACTTCCTGCAGCTGAAGTGTAAAAACAAAGTGAAGAGCAGGTAAACGAAATGAGCAGCGTCGTCGTCGTCATCGTCGTCGTCATCGTCGTCGTCGTCGTCGTCGTCGTCGGTAAACACATCGTAAAAAAATATAAAAACAAAGGAACAAATAAACACAGTTAAATATTCAACTGGAGATTTACTGTGGCGATGCCTTCACACGGGACTCGTCATCAACACCTGTGATGGTACAGCGTCCGTCCTTTCCACGCTTCCCATTCATTGTCTATATAAGCAGCTGTGCAATGCATACTGGGGGCGTGGCTGTCGCCATCTTGGTTTTTGGCTGTCGCCATCGTAGTTTTTGGCCGTCGCCATCTTGGTTTCTGGCCGTCGCCATCTTGGTTTTTGTCCGTCGCCATCTTGGTTTTTGGCAGTCGCCATCTTGGTTTTTGGCCGTCGCCATCTTGGTTTTTGGCAGTCGCCATCTTGGTTTTTGGCCGTCGCCATCTTGGTTTTTGGCCGTCGCCATCTTGGTTTTTGGCCGTCGCCATCTTGGTTTTTGGCAGTCGCCATCTTGGTTTTTGGCCATCACCATCTTGGTTTCTTGCTGTCACCATCTTGGTTTCTGGCCATCGCCATCTTGTTTTTTTGCAACCGACTCACCGCCTCTAGAAACTCTCTAGAAACTTTTAAAGAAAATTTCCAAATGAGCCGCCATGTTGGTTCCAGTTTAAAAGCTGGGAGCAGCAGCACACGAGGGAAAGAGTTCGTCCAATCAGCTGCGTCGCGGCAGCCCATCAAGCGTCCAATGCTGGGAAGAGAGGCGATCCCTCGCTATAAAAACGTTCCTGTGGACTCGTACCATGAGGATCAGGTACGTCGTGAACGCCACTCAGGTGTTTTTTAAGTTATGAGAACTCTGTTGCTAGGCGACAGCAAAGACTGAGGTGTCCTAGTAAAACATAATTTTAGTTTTCGTCCTTTCTTGACCCTGGTCTCTGGAGAAGCTGTTTGAATCAGAGCTTCTTATTTTCCTCTTTTACTCTCTGCTGTTTTAAGACAAACAGTTTGACGAGTGTTTTAAAAAACGTTCCAAAACAACACAAACTGAATTTTCTTCCTTCTCTCTCTGAAACTTAATTAGGGCCCGAGCACGAAAGTGCCAGGACCCAACGGTGTCCTGGCACGAAGTGCAAGGAACCTATTGTTTTTCTGCAGATTATTATTCTTTTTCCGCTGCAAGAACGCGTTTTTGACGACCTTAGCCATCCCCAAAACTCACGAAAAGTGGAGTATGCGTCAGAACTGGTGGGAAATTCAATGTTCTGGAGTGACTGGGCTCGGGTGTCTCCAGGGGGCTCCATAGCGCCCCCTAACGTACGCAGTTTTTCCGAGAAAGTTTCTTCGATCTTCACGAAATTCAAGTATGTCATTGCTCACGCCCTCATACCTGGATTAAATGATTTTGAGATTTCTCCGGCAAACAGGAAGTCAGCCATGTTGGACTTCCTGCGTGATTTTAGAATTTACGAACGCATATTTGAAGACTTTAGGATGCACAAAAATTTATGAAACTTTACACACACATCCAAACTAGTAATTACTTAATTTTAGTGGTGAAATTTTGCTTGGGCGTGGCATGTTGGCTCTCTAGCGCCCCCTTATGTCTTTCAGATTTTGAACATACCTTTAGGTACTCGGAATCTCATAAAATTTGGCAAAATGATAGACACCTGTGAACTTTATGTAACTGCATAGCCATTAGGCCCAGTGTGTTTTTATTCGGCTCTATAGCGCCCCCTAACGCGTTGAAATTTTAACTTTGTCAAAGTTGATCCGATATTCATGAAATTTGGTATGCATATCCCACTCATCATTTGAAACATATTCCTCATTGGGTTTCATTAGCCCCGCCCACCCAGAAGTCGGCCATATTGGATTTTTATGTCATTTTTGCGTTTTATTGGCCGCGTACTTTAACGAACTCCTCCTACAGATTTGATCAGATCGAGTTGATATTTGGTCAGGACCATCTCAAGACCTTGAGGATGAAAAGTTATTAAAATGGTGAGCGTTCACTTAACGAGCGGACCGTGGCGTGGCGGCCATTTTGAGCCATTCGCCAGTTATTGTAGCTCAACTGTACATAGTCCGATCTGCCCCAAATCTCTCAGGTATGATGTTGCTCCAGTACTGATGACATGTATATGAAAAAATATACTCATAGCCCCGCCCCAAGACGTTAGCCCCGCCCCCTTTCATATCTCATGAACCGTTTATAGTAGAGTCTTGTGGGATGTGTCATATCACTCAGCAGAGAGTGGGTTAACCCTAACTCAACTGTACAGAGTTCGATCTGCCCCAAATTATCATTTGAAACATATTCCTCATTGGGTTTCATTAGCCCCGCCCACCCAGAAGTCGGCCATATTGGATTTTATGTACGATTTTCCCAATTTTTGCGTTTTATTGGCCGCGTACTTTAACGAACTCCTCCTACAGATTTGATCATATCGAGTTGATATTTGGTCAGGACCATCTCAAGACCTCGAGGATGAAAAGTTATTAAAATGGTGAGTGTTCACTTAACGAGCGGACCGTGGCGTGGCGGCCATTTTGAGCCATTCGCCAGTTATTGTAACTCAACTGTACATAGTCCGATCTGCCCCAAATCTCTCAGGTATGATGTTGCTCCAGTACTGATGACATGTATATGAAAAAATATACTCATACTCAATGAGCTCCGCCCACCCAGAAGTCGGCCATATTGGATTTTATGTACGATTTTCCCAATTTTTGCGTTTTATTGGCCGCGTACTTTAACGAACTCCTCCTACAGATTTGATCATATCGATTTGAAATTTGGTCAGGACCATCTCAAGACCTCGAGGATGAAAAGTTATTAAAATGGTGAGTGTTCACTTAACGAGCGGACCGTGGCGTGGCGGCCATTTTGAGCCATTCGCCAGTTATTGTAACTCAACTGTTCATAGTCCGATCTGCCCCAGATTTCTCAGGTATGATGGTGGTACAGTCTTGAGGACATGTATATGAAAAATTATACTCATAGCCCCGCCCTAAGACGTTAGCCCCGCCCCCTTTCATATCTCATGAACCGTTTGTCGTACAGGCTTATGGGAGGTGTCATATCACTCAGCAGAGAGTTCCTGTTTTATTCGTTAAGGGTAGCCCCGCCCCCTACACATTAGCCCCGCCCCCTTTCATAACTCATGAACCGTTTGTCGTAGAGTCTTGCGGGAGGTGTCATATCACTCAGCAGAGAGTGCCTGTTTCATTGGTAAATGTTATGCCCGCCCCCTACACATTAGCCCCGCCCCCTTTCATATCTCATGAACCGTTTGTAGTAGAGTCTTGTGGGAAGTGTCATATAACTCAGCAGAGAGTTCCTGTTTCATTGGTGAATGTTATGCCCGCCCCCTACACATTAGCCACGCCCCCCTTCATAACTCGTGAACCGCTTGTCGTAGAGCCTTGCGGCAGGCGTCGTGGCGCTCGTCAGAGTTTCGGTTTCGCGTCGGTCGGCGTCCCGCCAGCAACCCCGACCCGCGAGCAGGGGCGAGGGCCCTTTCATAGCTGCGTGCAGCTCTCGTTACATTTTCTTTTTTTGCCATTAGAAGTCATTTTTCTCTTCATTGTTGTGCGTGGAGGTTGAACACGAACAATGAGGCCGCTAATTACAGCAGGGAGCTAATTAGAGCCGAGTGGCCGCCAGATTAACAGCTAATCGAGCGCTAATGTCTGAGAAGGAGCAGTTTGATTAATGAGACAGCAGCTAGCTTAATGTTGTTATTGTTGTACACACAGGTACAATGACACACAGAGAGGTGTGAAAAGAGTCATTACATTACTCCTGTTACTGTATGAGTTAATGAACTTATCGGATAACTGATAACAAGTTTTAACCCATATCTGACCATGTTTCACCTCCGGTTCAAACGCAATTGTGGTAGTTCTTCCAGTTTAGCGCCAGTCGGTGCTACTAAACCGGAGATGGTTTTACAATACCACATCCGTCAGCCATCACTGACTGGGAGGACGACATTCTATCTTGGTTTCTGTCCGTCGCCGTCTTGGTTTTAGGCCGTCGCCATCTTGGTATCTGGACATCTCCATCTTGGATTCAAGTTGTCGCCGTCTTGGTTTTAGGCCGTCGCCATCTTGGATTCAAGTTGTCGCCATCTTGATTTCTGAACATCACCATCTTGGTTTTTGGCTGTCGCCATCTTGGATTCAAGTTGTCGCCATCTTGATTTCTGAACATCACCATCTTGGTTTCTGGCCGTCGCCATCTTGGTTTTAGGCCGTCGCCATCTTGTTTTTTGGCCATCGCCATCTTGGTTTCTGGACATCGCCATCTTGATTTCTGGACATCGCCATCTTGGTTTTTGGCCGTCGCCATCTTGGTTTCTGGCCGTCGCCATCTTGGTTTCTGGCCGTCGCCATCTTGGTTTCTGGCCGTGGCCATCTTGGTTTCTGGCCGTGGCCATCTTGGTTTTTGGCCTTTGCCATTTTAGTTTCTGGCCGTCACCATCTTGGTTTGGTTTGGAGGACGACATATATAGAAAATGGCCTAAAATTACACATGAGGACATTTGTAGTGTTTCATGGTTTAGATTTCTTCGCTATGAGGAGCTACTAAAGTACCGAAGCACATCAGTGTTTCTGGAAAACTCTCACTGCCAGTTAGATGCCGGGTGGCGGGGAGACAAGAGTTGTCACTGCAGGACAAAACAATGATCAAACCCGAGCACCTGTTTTACACTATCTCTCTAGCTAGCAGCTATCGGAGCTACTTAACCACTTAGCAGCAGATTAGTGAAATCATCAGGTAACCCAGGAGGCAAACTGATACCTGGATTTACCACAAAGAGCTCCAGTGTGAGCGCCGAGGCCTCCGTAATCCTGCTGCTGATCCAGAGTCAACAACACTGTGGTTCTTTCTGACAGGGAGGATTTAATGATGACAGGAAACAACGTTATCGGTGATCAATTTCAGAATAAAAGTGGAGCAGAGAAGCAGGGTTGTTGAAATAAACTGTTGAGAAAGACTTTAAAATCACAATGAAACCCTGCAGAGAGGGTTGAGGTGAGGGTGTAGAAACACACAGTTCATAAATCTGACTCATATTTTACTCCCTTTTAAAGGGTCACTTCATCCAAATAAACATATTTCCTGCTGGTGTTCAGCCAGGATTTAGTTTTATGTGCTTTATGTATGTCAGAGTTGTTTCTGGAAAGACTGATTATGTTTTTTTTGCCCTTTCAGTTCCAGGTCAGAGATAACATCGTTCTTCCATTAGTCTGCCTAAATTTATAAATGTATAGTTCCACATGTAAATACACTGAACCTCCCGCACACTTAGAAATTAAGAAACATTTGATATGAATGAAGTAAAAGATTTGAATACATCTTGGTTTTTGGTTATTGCCATCTTGGTTTTTTTGCCGTCACCATCTTGGTTTCTGGCCGTCGCCATCTTGGTTTCTGGCCGTCACCATCTTGGTTTCTGGCCGTCGCCATCTTGGTTTCTGGCCGTCGCCATCTTGGTTTCTGGCCGTCGCCATCTTGGTTTCTTACCATCACCATCTTGGTTTCTGGCTGTCGCCATCTTGGTTTCTGGCCATCACCATTTTGGTTTCTTACCGTCACCATCTTGGTTTCTGACCGTCACCATCTTGGCTTTTGGTTGTCACCATCTTGGTTTATGGCCGTCGCCATCTTGGTTTCTGGCCGTCCCCATCTTGGTTTCTGACCGTCGCCATCTTGGTTTCTGGCCATCTTCATCTTGGTTTCTGACCGTCGCCATCTTGGTTTCTGGCAATCACCATCTTGGTTTCTGACTGTCGCCATCTTGGCTATTGGTTGTCGCCATCTTGGTTTCTGGCCATCACCATCTTGGCTTTTGGTTGTCGCCATCTTGGTTTCTGACCGTCGCCATCTTGGTTTCTGACCGTCGCCATCTTGGTTTCTGGCCAACGCCATCTTGGTTTCTGGCCGTCGCCATCTTGGTTTCTGGCCATAACAATTTTGGTGAGTACTTATTCCACCGCTGTACTCGATGCAGCAGTCAGTACCTTCAGATGATGATGATGATGATGATGATGATGATGATGATGATGATGATGATTTTGACGGACAGGAAGTTGAAAGCTGTTGAACCTTTTGTGCACCAAGTCCTCGCCATCTGCTCTTAAAGGGACAGTCCACCCAAAACATCACCCTCCTCTTCCTCACACTCTTCCTCTCTGTTTTATTCAAACACCGACCCGACGCTTCATGAAAATAGACAACAGGAAGTTGAGGATGAAAAATAAGCTGGTCGTCCTCCTCTTCGTCTCTCTCCCTCCTCTTCCTCCTCGTCTATCAATAAAGGTGTTGATGGGAGCAGACAGATAAAAAGACGGAGAGACTCAAACACAATCTGTCACGCTCCTAAATATACCTCCAACACTCCCTCGCTTCCTACATCCTTCCCTCCCTCCTTCATCTCTTATATCATCCCCTCCTTCCTTCCACCTTTCCCTTCCAGCTCCATGGACATAAATAAGGGGTGACATGCAAAAATAAAGACAGAAATAAATGCATAAATAAATACAGACATTTAAAAATAAATATAAAATAAATAAAATATTAATGCAAAAATATAAAATAAAATAAATGCATAAATAAATCAATAAATTTAAAGATTAGTACAAATAAATATAAAATAAATAAAATATAAATGCCAAAATAAAAAATTTAAATAAATGCAAAAATAAATAAATACATTTAAAGATTAATAAAAATAAATATATAAATAAATAAAAGGAATAATTAAACAGAAGAGTAAATAAATAAGTGAGTTAATACAAAGGTAAATAAATAACGAAGCAAATTAAAACAGAAATATCAATTTATGTCACATTTATTTATATCACACGCAAAACAAATTGCCATTTGGTGAGACCGAGCTGAATCAGTTATGGCAAGTTCAATATTAAGATTATCACAACTCCTCTCCATTTGTTTGCTTTTACTATCAGACTGAAAACATTTGATATGATTGTTCCTCCATTTCTTTCTAGGAATCATATTCTAGTTTACTTATTTGAGTTCACTCTGTTGCTCTCTAGATAATTATGTGGGTCACTCACTTTATGTCTGATGATATAGATTTTTCCTATAGATTAAAAATTAATCCACGTTTCTTTTCTCAAACACGACGTTCACTGTGACTCGTCGTGTAAATCCATTCAGTGTTATGACGTTTGATACTTTCACCACATGCCGATTAATCAAGTACGTGATATATTATTTATATTTATAGAGTACGGTCTAGACTTGCTCTGTATGAAAAGAGTCTCCAGATAACTTCTGTTATGATTGGACGCTATATAAAAATAAATTGAATTGAGTATAATCTTGTGACCAGTGAACCTGATCCGAGATCTGTTGTGTATCAAATGTTCGAAAAACTTCAGAAAAATGTCCCAAAAAAAGGTTTAAAAAAATGTCTGAAAATTAGTTTAAAAAAGATTCGAAACAATGTCCGAAAGTTTAAAGTTAAAAATGTTCGAAAAATATCCGAAAAAAACAGTAAAACATTTAGGAAACATTTCAGAAAAAAGTTTAAAAAAAAAAAAAAGTCCTAAAAATGTCTGAAAAAAATGGCCCCAAAAGACTTTTTTTTAACTCTATATGTGCCTACCAAATTTCGTACATCCAAGTTAAACGTACCGCGAGGGCTGCTTCATTGCAATTTAGTAGGGGGCCCCCTTGGTACATTAAGACATTCTAGCACATTTAATGAGTATGCCAAGTTTCGTTTGTTTGTTAGCAACCATAAACCCTCAAAAACAACTTCCCTTTTCATCGCGAAACAATGCGTCGCCACGGAAACGGCATTTCATAATCTTGTAACCAGTGAACCTGGTCTGAGATCGGTTTAGTAGTTTGATTTTCAAAGTCTTGTAGTCTGAAGCAGACCAACAGCAGTTCTAGTTCTAGTTAATAAAGTAGAGGACTAATATGAAGTTAATATGTTTTTCCATTCTCACCTCAGTTTGTTAACATTTAGTTTTTATTGTTCCGTCAGTCTGAAGGTCAGTTAGATTGATGTTCTTGCTCTCTTTGACTTCCCCTCTCTCTCTCTCCTCCTCCCCCCCGTTCTCCACCTGAGGTTGGCTGTGAATCAAACATGGGGAGGGGGGTGAGGAAGAGGAGGAGGAGGAGGAGGAGACAGATGGAGGTGAAGGAGGAAGCCTCGGTGCTGCTGGCACTCAGTCTGTGTGCGTCTATATGTGTCTATATATACAGTAGAGAATATATGGTGAGACTAAACATGGAGGACGACTGCAGATGGAGCTGACGGGGTCACGTCTGCCCGAGCTGACCGTCTGTCCGTCCGTCTGTCTGTCTGTCCGTCCGTCTGTCTGTCAGCAGCTCTGCACAGTATAGAAAATATACATTTAGTCTTTTTAAGCTCTTATAGGAACAGGGAGAGTCGACGGAGATCTGTGTGCTTTCTCTTTGACATCTCAAAGTCTGAAAATAAATAAACAAGAAGGCCAGTTGATTAAGGATGAACACAATATTAGTGTCCTTTAGGGCTGTCAATCAATTCAAATATTAAATCTTGCTTACTTGCATGATTGTCCACAGTTAATCATGATTTTTATCTGTTCAAAATGAACCTTAAAGGGAGATTTGTCCGGTATTTAATACTCTTATCAACATAGGAGTGGACAAATATGCTGCATTGTGCAAATGTATGAATATATTTATTATTGGAAATCAATTTACAACACTAAAGTAAGGGTTTTGGAAAAAAAAAAAAAAGTAAAATTTCCAAAAAATATCAGAAAAAAAGTGTAAAAAAAAGTTCAGAAAAAAGTCTGAAAAAAAGTTTTAAAAAAATTCTGAAAAAAGTAAAAAATAAAATTCCGAAAAATGTTTGAAAAAAAGTTAAAAATATTAGAACAAAAAATGTCTGAAAAAAAGTTAAAAAAAATTCCGAAACAAGTAAAAAGAATGTTGAAAAAAAGTTAAAAATGTCCAAAAAAAAATGTCCGAAAAATGTCTGAATTATAAAATGGACCTCGTGATGAGCTTGTTGCTGTTTCCAAGATCACGAATGAACTTTCAAATTAAAGTGTGTTTCCATCTTTATAAACATGTCAACATAATGACTAATATTGTGTGCATCCTTAATCAGCTGGCCTTCTTGTTGATTTATTTTAGTTTTTCAGACTTTGAGATGTCAAAAGAAAAAGCCCACAGATCTCCGCCGACTCTCCCTGTTTCCATAAGAGCTTAAAAAGACTTAAAGTATATATTTTCTATACTGATCTGGAGAACTACCTCGCTGTCAGACAGCCCTTTCTGACGGGGAACTGAAGCTGTTATCTCTTCAGAGCCACCAGACACAAAATTCACTTTCACAAACCAGTAATTTAACCTGTCAGAACATGAGAGTATACAATACATTACAATACATACAACCCCACTTCAAACAATCTGAACTAACCCTCTCACTTCTTTCCAAACTCAGCACAGCCCTTTAAAATGTTCCGTTTGTATGTGAACTGAAGGATCGGAGTATTTTTCCACCATCAGTTAATTAATGTTGACAAACTCCATTTAATCATCTGTTTTAAACTATCTGCTATAAAAACACGATAATCTGAGTTTGTGTCAGCGTTTCACAACACCAGACATTTCATAAGACCTACATGAAGTCTTATCTCTCCTCCTCTTCTTCCTCCTCCCTCCCTGCTTCTCTTCATCACCTCCTCCTCCTTCTTCCTCTCCTTTTCCTTCTTCATCCACGTTTTTCACCGTGCTATCAGCATGATGTCACACAGAGACATAAACACGTACAGATGAGTGTAGTTATGTTATTTTTACTTCATTAAATATTAAGAATTCGCTCTTGCTGTGAATGCACCAGTTTGCTAGTTGTCTGAAAAAAGTGAAAAATGTCAGAAAAAAAGGTGAAAAAAATGTTTGAAAAAAAGCAACAAAAAAAAGTCAGAAAAATGTCTGAATTTTTTTTTTTTAAATGTCAGAAAAAAGTTAAAAATGTCCAAAAAAAGTCTGAAAAGAAGTTTAAAATGTCGAAAAAAAAAGGCGGAAAAAAAATGTCTGAAAAAACTAAAAAAAAAGTCCGAAAAATGTCTGAAATGTTTGTTTTTTTAAATGTCCGAAAAAAGTTAAAAATGTCTGAAAAAAAGTTAAAAATGTCCGAAAAAGGTGAAAAAAATGTCTGAAAAAGCAAAAAAAAAGTCAGAAAAATGTCTGAAAATTCTTTTTAAAAAAATGTCTGAAAAAAAAGTTAAAAATGTCTGAAAATTATTTTTTTTAAAATGTCCGAAAAAAAAGTTAAAAATGTCTGAAAAAAAGTTGAAAAAGGTGAAAAAAAGTCAGAAAAATGTCTGAAAATTCTTTTTTAAAAAATGTTATAAATGTCTGAAAAAAAATTGAAAAAAAAATTAGCAGCTAACGCAGCCGTCTACAGAGGTCTCACTCCTTTCTAAATCCACACCTCCACATTTTTGCAGTCTTGACTCCAGACTTGTAGTCTTCAGACCCAACCGCCGCTGACTCAAGTGACATCACTCGAGGACGTTTATCAGCTGCTGAACTGAAGGCTTCATGTTACTTTAAAAACACGAGCAGTAAAAGTGAGATAGTAATGTAAAGTGTTGATGTGACGGCGTGCAGCTGGACGGCACCAACAGTCACATCTCAGAGCTTCATCACATGGCCCAGGTCAGCACTGTGTGTGTGTGTGTGTGTTACCAGCTGGTCCTGTGTGTGTACGTTACCTTCTGAGTGTGTGTTTATCCTACGGGGCAGGACACACACACACACACACGCACACACACACACACACACACACACACACACACACACACTCTGAAGGTCATGTGGATGTTGGTCCAAATCTTCCTTCAGCTCCGATCGCTGAGAAAATAAACTCTGAGAGCGTTTATTATTCCTGAGCTGCCAGCTGGGAGAGAGAGAGTGTCTCCTCAGATCAATTCATCTCCTCCTTCATTCTTCTTCTCTCCTCTGCAACCCTCTACTTTGATTTCTTCTTCTCTTTATTCATCATCTCTTCTTCTTCTTCTTCATGTTCTTCATCTTCTTCATGTTCATCTTCTTCTTCATCTTCTTCATGTTCTTCATCTACTTCATCTTCTTCTTCATCTTCATCTTCTTCATGTTCATGTTCTTCTTCATCTTCATCTTCTTCATGTTCATCTTCTTCTTCATCTTCTTCTTCTTCATCTTCTTCGTCATATTCTTCTTCATGTTCATCTTCTTCTTCATCTTCTTCATGTTCATCTTCTTCTTCATCTTCTTCATGTTCATCTTCTTCTTCATGTTAATCTTCATCTTCATCTTCTTCTTCATGTTCATCTTCATCTTCTTCTTCATGTTCATCTTCGTCATGTTCTTCTTCGTCTTCTTCTTCTTCATGTTCTTCTTCTTCTTCTTCGTCTTCTTCTTCTTCATGTTCTTCATCTTCTTATTCATGTTCATCATGTTCATCTTCTTCATCTTCTTCTTCATCTTCTTCTTCTTCATCTTCATCTTCTTCTTCTGTCCTGGAGTGTGTAGCAGTGAGCATCAGCTGTCAGAAACACACACAGACGCACACACACACACACACACACTGATCATTAACTGAAGTTCTCACATCTCATAGAGGACAAGCTGGGATCAGTGTGTGTGTGTGTGTGTGTGTGTGTGTGTGTGTGTGTGTGTGTGTGTGTGTGTGTGTGTGTGACTATGTATGCTCTTATCACCTCTGCCTCGTACACACTGCACCTCAGGGCCAACACACACACACACACACACACACACACACACACACACTCTGAGAGCACAGATGGCCTCACATTCATGTCTCCTGCCAAACAGATGGACCTGGCTGGATTCATTCAACGATGGACACACACACATACACACACACACACACACACACACACACACACACACACACACACACACACACACACACACACTGTCGGGCTACAAGCATGTACACACTGATTTATTTCAACACACACAGAGAGAAACCTTCTTATTAAACACATTCACACTTACATATACACACACACACACACACACACACACACACACACACACACACACACACACACAGTGGCTGTTGTCCAATGCTTGGTGCCCTCAGTCTGTCCTAACACACACACACAGAGACGCGGCGGTGGCGGCGTGGCGGTGGTGATGGCGGCGGTGGCGGCGGTCCAATCACAGTGCCCTCAGTGTGTTTCTGTGAGTCGGAGATGTGAAGTCTAATTAACAGAACAGCATCAATATTGATGAGGGCCATTTTATTCCATCTATTCCCAGTCCTGCTATTAAATTCACTTAAGTTTCAACTTCCTGTTCAGAAGCACCACGCTGCAAATCAACAGGGTCGGAGGTCAGCGCGGCGGCGGCGGCGGCCACTGTACAAGTCTTCTTCTATGGTTTCTAGCAGCTCTGCAGAGGCTGAATAAACTGGCTGTGATGTGGAGGAGAAGGAGGCGGGGCTCTAATGAGGAGGCGGGGCTCTAGTGAGGAGACGGGGCTCTAGTGAGGGGGCGGGGCTCTAGTGAGGAGACGGTGCTCTAGTGAGGAGGCGGGGCTCTAGTGAGGAGGCGGGGCTCTAGAGAGGAGACGGGGCTCTAGTGAGGAGGCGGGGCTCTAGTGAGGAGGTGGGGCTCTAGTGAGGAGACGGGGCTCTAGTGAGGAGACGGGGCTCTAGTGAGGAGGCGGGGCTCTAGAGAGGAGACGGGGCTCTAGTGAGGAGGCGGGGCTCTAGTGAGGAGGTGGGGCTCTAGTGAGGGGGCGGGGCTCTAGTGAGGAGGCGGGGCTCTAGTGAGGAGGCGGGGCTCTAGAGAGGAGACGGGGCTCTAGTGAGGAGGCGGGGCTCTAGTGAGGGGGCGTGGCTCTAGTGAGGAGGTGGGGCTCTAGTGAGGAGGCGGGGCTCTAGTGAGGAGGCGGGGCTCTAGAGAGGAGAGGGAGCTCTAGTGAGGAGACGGGGCTCTAGTGAGGAGGCGGGGCTCTAGAGAGGAGACGGGGCTCTAGTGAGGAGGCGGGGCTCTAGAGAGGAGAGGGAGCTCTAGTGAGGAGGCGGGGCTCTAGTGAGGAGGCGGGGCTTAGATTATTGTACACAGTCATAGTACCTGTTAGAAAACAGTAAATCCATGTAAATGATGTAATATAGTTTTATATTTCTCATGTGAAGTCCTTCCTGTCTGTGTCTCTCAGCTCAGAATCCATCGCTACCAACCGTGTCTTACTAGCTTAATCATGCTCGACGTCGGCTGTAAAAGGGTCTATTAGATCAAACAGATGTTGACAAACTTGCAGAATATAATGCGATATATATATCTTATTGCAATACTCAGCATATTGCAAAATGTTTAAAATGGCAATAAGATCGTATCGTGATATTAAAGATTTCTCTCTAAACGCAGCCTAAAGAAGGAGATAATAATAATAATAAGAGTTTAGAGTTCGTGTTCGACTGCCAGAGACTCTGTGATCTGTAGCTCCACCCGTCTGGGCGTGCAGGGCGACTAAAACAAACTACAGATGCTCCCAGATCAGGTCTGGTGCTGTTTGGACTGTCGAGGTGTTGAGCTGTTGTTGAGTCTTTGGTTTGATACCATCCAGAGGGTTTCCCATAATCCATCAGCACTTCACACACACACACACACACACACACACACACACAGTTATAAACACACACACTTTCCATCCGTCCGTCAGTGTTGGTCGTCTCGGGGGAAACATCTGAGGTAATGGAGAACGACGAGGAATTAGCAACGTTTGCTTTTTTAACAGATTGGCTACAGACACACACACACACACACACACACACACACACACACACACACACACACACACACAGATTAAATAAATGACTGATAGCCGCTGACCGCTGAAACATCATGGAGGAGATATAATTAGAACATATGCAGACACTCGACTCTGCAAGCTGCTAAAACTGTTAATGTTTACGTCTCCATAGCAACAGATGAACACACACACACACACACACAGGGATGTGAAGTGTACACAAATGTTTAGCTCAGTTTGGGTTTGATGCTCCTGTCAGCTGTTTTAGGTGTTCTCTGTGTGTATAATAACAAATATATGAATTATATATTAATAACCAATTAATTAGCCAAACAGAGGTCGGTCAGGTTTATCCGGTTTGATCTGATCCAGATGTTGGATGTTTGGTCAGTTGAGAGTTTTGATCCTGTTTTACACTTTAGATTTTAGTTTTTATTATATATTTTCTTCTGATATCTTGTTGGCTTACTTAATCCCCCAGATCTTTATTAAATGTATGATTAAGTTCAGTCGTCACTTGTTTTAACAAATAAATACACATTTTATAAATCATTCATGCTTCTTGTAAATTGAGTAAATTATCACTCTGATAATAAAATCGCATTTAGTGAAGAGCGCAGTATGATTTTCTAGGACTTGGGACTTGACTCTTGACTTGTCAGTCCTAACTCGGGACTTGACTTGGTTCTTCTCAGTCTTGACTTTGGACTTGTCAGTCTTTACTTGGGACTTGTCTTGGGTCTTGCCTGTCTTGACTTCGGACTGGCCTGTCTTGACTTGGCACTTGACTTGGGACTTGTGAGTGTTGACTCGGGACTTGACTTGGGACTTGACTGGGGACTTGTCTGTCTTGACTTTGGACTTGTCAAACTTGACTTGGTACTTAACTTGGGACATGTCAGTATTCACTTGGGACTTGACTCAGATCTTGTCTGTCTTGACTTCTCAAACTTGACTCTGGATTTGTCAGTCTTCACTTGGGACTTGATTTATTTGGGACTTGACTCTGGATTTAGATGAACTTGTGACTTGACTCGGGAGTGACTTGGTGTCTTCTAGTTACCATGAAGAGTCGTGTAGATTATAACCTCAGTTTAACTAGAACTGTGTTGAACATGATGATCTCAGCTGCTGTTCACGACGACGACCGTCCACTGACGTCTCTGTTAGAGCAGTCTGTGTGTGTGTGTGTGTGTGTGTGTGTGTGCATGTGTGTGTGTGTGTGTGTGTGTGTGTGTGTGTGTGTGTGTGTGTGTGTGTGTTGAGCTAATTGCGTTGTGCTGAGTGACGTGTTGAGACTGGAGGAGAGACGAGATCAACCTGCCGTGTTCTCTCTCAGGTTGGATGTAGATGTGTGTCGGCCGATATCGGATCTTTATGGATGAGTGTGTGTCGGAGCGCGGCGGCGTTCCTCTCGGGAGGTCAGAGGTCATCATAAATCCTGCTGCTGGGAACCACGCTGGAAAAATAAAGTTAAGAGTTTAGTCTGCCGTGGCGGCGGCGGCGGCAGTGGAGATGATTATTTAAATCCCGGGCTGATGCCAGCAGAGTGTTTGACTGAAATAGAACAAAAGAACAAACAGTTAGAGAGATGGATTTAGATCCAACGAGTTTTATATTTAACACTGAAGAGGCCAAAACTTTCCTACAAGACGAGTCAGAATCCTCCAAACTCAGGACAAAGAGTCACGTTATGATAATCTGAGAGGAAGAAGAAGTATTGTTATTATTTCAGGCTGTTCTCAGACAGCGTTCGGAGCTAAACCCACTAAAAGTTTTACTCTGTAATTCATTTATATCCCACGAAATCAGTGTGTTCAGGTAACCGTGAAACAGGAAGTATAAAGAGCAACGAACGACACGGAGGGAGGAGGTCAGACTTGGGACTTGTCAGACTTGACTTGGGATTTGTCGGTCTTGACTTGGGACTTCTCAGACTTGACTTGGGACTTGTCAGACTTGACTTGGGACTTGTCAGTCTTGACTTGGGACTTCTCAGACTTGACTTGGGACTTCTCAGACTTGACTTGGGACTTCTCAGACTTGACTTGGGACTTCTCAGACTTGACTTGGGACTTCTCAGACTTGACTTGGGACATGTCAGACTTGACTTGGGACTTGTCAGTCTTGACTTGGGACATGTCAGACTTGACTTGGGACTTGTCAGTCTTGACTTGGGACTTCTCAGACTTGACTTGGGACTTGTCAGTCTTGACTTGGGACTTCTCAGACTTGACTTGGGACTTGTCAGTCTTGACTTGGGACTTCTCAGACTTGACTTGGGACTTGTCAGTCTTGACTTGGGACTTGTCAGTCTTGACTTGGGACTTGTCAGACTTGACTTGGGACTTCTCAGACTTGACTTGGGACTTGTCAGTCTTGACTTGGGACATTTCAGACTTGACTTGGGACTTGTCAGTCTTGACTTGGGACTTCTCAGACTTGACTTGGGACTTGTCAGTCTTGACTTGGGACTTGTCAGACTTGACTTGGGACTTCTCAGGCTTTACTTGGGATTTGTCAGTCTTGACTTGGGACTTGTCAGTCTTTACTTCAGACTTGACTTGGGGCTTGTCAGACTTGACTTGGGATTTGTCAGACTTGACTTGGGACTTGACTTGGGACTTGTCAGTCTTGACTTGGGACTTCTCAGACTTGACTTGGGACTTGACTTGGGACTTGTCAGTCTTGACTTGGGACTTCTCAGACATGACTTGGGACTTGACTTGGGACTTGTCAGTCTTGACTTGGGACTTCTCAGACTTGACTTGGGACTTGACTTGGGACTTGTCAGTCTTGACTTCGGACTTCTCAGACTTGACTTGGGACTTGACTTGTCAGTCTTGACTTGGGACTTGTCAGTCTTGACTTGTGACTTGTCAGACTTGACTTCTCAGACTTGACTTGGAACTTGTCAGTCTCGACTTGTGACTTGTCAGTCTTGACTTGGGACTTGACTTGGGACTTGTCAGACTTGACTTGGGACTTGACTTGGGACTTCTCAGACTTGACTTGGAACTTGTCAGTCTCGACTTGTGACTTGTCAGTCTTGACTTGGGACTTGACTTGGGACTTGACTTGGGACTTGTCAGACTTGACTTGGGACTTGACTTGGGACTTCTCAGACTTGACTTGGAACTTGTCAGTCTCGACTTGTGACTTGTCAGTCTTGACTTGGGACTTGACTTGGGACTTGACTTGGGACTTGTCAGACTTGACTTGGGACTTGACTTGGGACTTGTCAGACTTGACTTGGGACTTGACTTGGGACTTCTCAGACTTGACTTGGAACTTGTCAGTCTCGACTTGTGACTTGTCAGTCTTGACTTGGGACTTGACTTGGGACTTGACTTGGGACTTCTCAGTCTCGACTTGTGACTTGTCAGTTTTTCCTGCGCTCCATGAAGGTCTTTGAACGCAGCATCCTGAATGATGAGAAGGTTTAATGGAGGACAGCCAGACGTTACTCACACCTTCAGTAAAATTAACTTCCTGTCAACGATCAAACACAACTGATCAGACTCTCTGAGGCTGACGGCCAAATCTCTTCTTCTTCTTCTCTTCTTCTTCTTCTTCTTCTTCTTCTTCTTCTTCTTCTTCTTCTTCACCTCCTCTCTGATCCTGAGGTATCTTTAGCTACCGCGGCGTCTTCTTCTTCTTCTGTGGTGCCGTAGGTTTGAGGAGCTGGCGTAGGGAAGTCCGTTAAACGCCCACCGGGTTTTAATTATGATTTAATTATTTTAAATATTTCTGTTAAAATTATATATTTTTTTAAATGAAATATAATCATCTAATAAATGATGATGTATTATTATAGATTAAATAATATGTGTAAGTATCTTTAACAAGCTGATGCATTAACGTGATGAACACATTAATGCATCAATAATTATAATACAATAATATAATATGGATTATTCTTTTCTTTTATTTATATTATGGTATATTTTGATGCTAGTACTGATGTACTTTTACTTGAGTATTTCTAAACTGTGGTATTAGTACTTTTACAGTAGTAAAAGTACTTCTTCCACCTCCATCTCCATCCTCTTACGTTGTCACAGTAAAATATCAAATATCAAATATTTAAATTCTCTCATAGCGTGTCAAGTCGTCAGGTTTAAAACTTGTCCAATAATAATAATAATAATAATAATAATAATAATGAAAATGCACTTTATTAGATGATTAAATTTGTGTTTTCTGTGTTTTTTAGCCCTAAAGAGATCGTTTCCAACCTTTAAAAGGAGAATTTAATCTGTTAATCTGAAGAGTTGAGCGTCCTCCGGTCGGTGACCACGGATGAAACCAGAGCTCCTGAACTTCCTGTCTCATGATGAAGATGAGGAAGATGATGACGGTCTTGGTATCTGGACTCATGTCAGACGAAGTGTTGTTCTCTCCGTCTGAAAGGCGAACTCGTCAAACGCTGACAGCTCGTCGCCTCGCTCTGAGGAGCCGGAGAGGGACGGCGGGACGCGGCTTTTGTCCTCCGCCACAAAGGACGAGGAGATGCCCGGCGAGGCCGTGGATTTAAC
Source organism: Sebastes fasciatus (assembly GCF_043250625.1). Classification (NCBI taxonomy): domain Eukaryota; kingdom Metazoa; phylum Chordata; class Actinopteri; order Perciformes; family Sebastidae; genus Sebastes; species Sebastes fasciatus. The sequence continues at coordinate 1,514,094 of NC_133809.1, read as the reverse complement.
CCCGAGGACACGGCGCTCTGTGAGAGGGGGCTACAGGTGGAGGGACTCATAATGAGACAGCAGGAGGGTTTAGACCAGGACCAGGACCAGGACCAGGACCCTCAGCTGATCAGTCAGCTGTAGAGAGAACGGGAGGGACGGAAAGGAGACTCATGGGAACATGTTGAACAGAAGAGGGGAAAACATTTTATTACAATTTTTAACGCCACAATTGTGGTAGTCTGAGTAACGTGACGTCATAGCCGTTCCGTATCCATTCCGTATCCATCAACCAAAACAAACCTCAGAGAGTCTAAAACGTTGGAGGGTTCAGCGTGGATACGACATGCACCCTCCCAAGTTAAATCCAGCATGGTAAACATCACGGCTAAAGCTACATGCTATCTTCTAAAAAAGGTCAAAAAATGTCTGAAAAATGTCTGAAAAAAAGCTGAGAAAAATGCCGAAGTATGTCCAAAATATGGTCCAAAATAAGGCTGAAATATGTCTGAAAAAAAGACTAAAAAAGGCAGAAGTATGTTCAACAAAAGTACGAAATATGTCCAAAATATGTCTGAAAAAACGCCGAAATATGTCCGAAAAAAATAAAGAAATATTTCTGGAAAAAAAAGTCTGAAAAAATGGGCAAAAAAAAATAGGCAGAAAAATGTCTGCAAAATATCCGAAAAAAAGTGCGAAAAAGTTAGCAGGAAACGTTATCGTATCGCGGTAACGTTGACAATGATCCTGATATATTTGACTTCAGGACGTCTCTGACTACATACATGATGAAAATCAAACATGTTTACTGGATTCATTTAGAGATTTTACAAAGTAAAAGTCCCTAGAAGTGTGTGGCTCAACTTTTTCCCTCATGGTATAGTGTTAGAAAAGTTAACAACAATCACAATAAATCAGAATCCATATTGAATCAGGAGATCGGTGAATCGTCCCAGACCTTCTTCTGTCTGCACCGAACTTCATCCATTTCATTGAGATGTTTCAGTCTTGAATAAAGTTGTGAACCGACCAGCTGACGGACAGATGGACCTCTTTATTCCATCTCTAACATGATAAAGGATGTAGGGAGGGAGGAGGAAGGAGGAAGGAGGGAGGAGGAGGGAGGTAAGGAGTAAATGATGGGGTGAACAGAGGAGGGAGGATGAAAGAGGAGAAGAAACAACAGCTCACCTGCAAACACACAAACCTCCTCTTTCACTTTAACCGACACAAAGAGACAAACTAATTCCCTTCAAAACAAAAGCTGCTGTTTTCTCACTCTGTGTGTGTGTGTGTGTGTCTACTTCCTCCTCAACAGCCAATCAGAGGCGGAGCTGGGCTGCCAGCGGTGAGAGAGACAAAGCTGCTAATTAGTGAAGCGGACGATCAGCAGGTCAGTCGCACAGCAGGATGCAACAAACACACAACACAACACAACACAACACACACACCTGCTGAGTCTTTGGGTTGTGTTTCCTGTGTGTATATGTGTGTGTGTGTGTGTGTGTTGAGGACAACCAGCAGGTCGACAGGACAAACGTCGGACTCGTCCTTTAATCAGAGTCAGCAGGTCAGCGGAGGTTAACCAGTTAGTTCCTAACAGACTTTAAGCTGCTGCCTCCTCTTGTAAAGATTTAACCTCTGAGATCAGCACACACGGGGTTAAAACTGGGCTTCAGTCGCTGTGTTTCTGCATGGAGTTCGGCTTGGCTGATAAACGTTTACATGTTTTATCTCTAGGAAACTTTGATCAGAGAATGGCTGAATGGGAGGATGTGGTTATTAACCCTCTGAGACCCACAATAGAGCCGTTTGAGTCTCCTTTAGGGGGGTACAGGAGGTCTTTAGGGGGTACAGGGGGTCTTTAGGGGGAGATAGCAGGTCAACAGTAGACGTCACATAGAAGTGGTGTACATCATCTGAAAGCAGAGAAGCTGGAGATTAATCTGAGATGCTGCTCATGTATAAGGGTATATGATAGAAGTATATGATGGTCATCTTCATGCTCTATTATGTCTCATAAATTCTTGAAGCAATGTTTTGGGTTGATTCCGTTTGTTACACAGATTTGGTGCTAAATTTTAAACCATTTTTTTTACCTCTTCAGAATTGATAAAAATGATCAATAATAGTTATATAGCTAATATAATTGATTAAAAGAGTTTTATTTTGGTTCTGTCGAGTTAGAACGATGTGTGTTTTACGACGATCAGCGAGGTAAAATGACTGTTTCTGTCAATGGAGTCTGGTGGCTTTAAGGAGCACGTATAACGTCTGTTTCTTTTCCATCTAACTCTGTGAATTAAGGGTTTATTTTGACACAATTAGAGTTGGTGATTGTTGGAACAGTTGAAAGACTAACCACAACTGTTTTGATGAGTTTTATTTTGTTTCTGTCGAGTTAGAATGAAGCGTAGATCAGCGACGTAAAATTGGTGTTTCTGTAAATGGAGTCTGGTGGCTTTGAGGAACACATATAACGATTGTTTCTTTTCCATCCAACGCAGTGAATTAAGGGTTTATTACAACCAAATCAGAGTTGGTGATCATGGAAACAGTAGAAAGACTAACAAAGACAGTTTCATTTTGTTTCTGTCAAGTTTTGATGATCAGCGAGTTAAAATTACTGTTTCTGTCAATGGAGTCTGGTGGCTTTGAGGGGAGCATATAACAACAGTTTATTTTCCATCTAACTCAGTGAATTAAGGGTTTATTACAACCAAACCAGAGTTGGTTATTGTTAAAACAGTTGAAAGACTAACAAACATTGTTTTTATGAGTTTTATTTTGATTCTGTCGAGTTAGAACGATGTGTGTTTTACGACGATCAGCGAGGTAAAATTACTGTTTCTGTCAATGGAGTCTGGTGGCTTTGAGGAACACATATTACATCAGTTTGTTTTCCATCCAACTCTGTGAATTAAGGGTTTATTTACATTTTTTATTTAGTTGTAACTGTGCTAAATCAAATCTAAAGGAAATAAAAGCATGTTTAAGATAGTTACATTTGTTAAATGTCGGTACAGTCGTGTCAGACTCCAGACTTTAAACAGTTTCAGTTTGAAGACTTTAATTAAAAGATTAAAATCAAAATGTTTTTTATTTTTTCTAAAAACTTAATGTAATTAAAATCTTCAGCAGGTTCAGCCGGTTCACCTGGTAGACGAGGTAGACGAGGTAGACGAGGTAGACGAGGTAGACGAGGAAGACGAGGTAGACGAGGTAGACGAGGTAGACGAGGTAGACGAGGAAGACGAGGTAGACGAGGTAGACGAGGTAGACGAGGTAGACGAGGTAGACGAGGAAGACGAGGTAGACGAGGTAGACGAGGTAGACGAGGTAGACGAGGTAGACGAGGAAGACGAGGTAGACGAGGAAGACGAGGTAGACGAGGTAGACGAGGAAGACGAGGTAGACGAGGTAGACGAGGTAGACGAGGAAGACGAGGAAGACGAGGAAGACGAGGTAGACGAGGTAGACGAGGAAGACGAGGTAGACGAGGTAGACGAGGAAGACGAGGTAGACGAGGAAGACGAGGTAGACGAGGTAGACGAGGTAGACGAGGTAGACGAGGAAGACGAGGTAGACGAGGAGGATTCTCTGATGTGTAAAATGAACCTGATGATTTAGACGCCATTTTGACTTCACACACACGCACGCACGCACGCACGCACGCACGCACACACACACACACACACACACACACACACACACACACACACACACTCACACACACACACACACTCTCAGCCTCCTTCACCAAACGGCAGCAATCGGCAAATCTGTCACTTTTCACCGCAGGTAGCGATATAATGCAGCCTGTGATTAATTTAATGAGACGCTTTATAGAGGAACAACAGATCAAATATTAGAGAGGAAGAGAGGAGGAGAGAGAGAGGAGGAGAGAGAGAGGAGGAGAGAGAGAGGAGAGGGAGAGGAGGAGAGAGGGAGGAGGAGAGAGAGGAGAGGAGGAGGGGGAGAGAGAGGAGGAAAAACAGATCAAATATTAGAGAGGAAGAGAGGGGGAGGAGAGAGAGAGAAGGAGAGAGGGAGGAGGAGAGGGAGAGGAGGAGAGAGAGAGAGAGAGAGAGAGAGAGAGGAGAGAGGGAGGAGGAGAGAGAGAGAGGAGGAGAGGAGGGATGAGAAACAGATCAAATATTAGAGAGGAGGAGAGAGAGAGAAAGAGGAGGAGAGAGAGAGGAGAAACAGATCAAATATTAGAGAGGAAGAGAGGAGAGAGGGAGGGGAGAGAGAGAGAGAGAGAGAGAGAGAGGAGGAGAGAGAGAGGAGAGGGAGAGGAGGAGAGAGAGAGAGAGAGAGAGAGAGGAGGAGAGAGGGAGGAGGAGAGAGAGAGAGGAGGAGAGGAGGGATGAGAAACAGATCAAATATTAGAGAGAAAGAGAGGACAGAGATAGAGAGAGTAGGAGAGGGAGAGGAGGAGAGAGAGAGGAGTAGGAGAGGGGAGGAGAGGGAGATAGAGAGGGAGTGAGAGAGAGGAGGAGAGAGAGAGGAGAGAGAGAGGAGGAGAGGTGTATTAGAGGGGTAGAAAGATGGAGAATAAAGAAGGGATGATATGAGGATGATGAAGGAGAAAGATGGAGGAGAAAGATGGAGAAGAGCTGATTCTACTTTTACTTCAGTCGGGTTTTGAAAGCAGGACTTTTCCTGGTAGTGGAGTATTTCCACGGAGTGGTAGAAATACTCTGAATACTTCATCCAGAACAAGACAGACTGGTTCCAGTTAGGAGTAGTGGAGTACCTCCCAGTATCTCCCGGTACCTCCCGGTACCTCCCGCTACCTCCCGGTATCTCCCGGTATCTCCCGGTATCTCCCGGTATCTCCCGGTATCTCCCGGTACCTCCCGCTACCTCCCGGTACCTCCCGGTATCTCCCGGTACCTCCCGGTACCTCCCGGTATCTCCCGGTACCTCCCGGTACCTCCCGCTACCTCCCGGTATCTCCCGGTACCTCCCGGTACCTCCCGGTATCTCCCGGTATCTCCCGGTACCTCCCGGTACCTCCCGGTACCTCCCGGTATCTCCCGGTATCTCCCGGTATCTTAGTTCAGTTCAGTTTATTTTAGTGAAGTCTACTTTAAAGTTGTGACCTGACTTTACCCTGAATGATGCGTTCAGGAGCTCCGTGTTTTTAAACGTCTCCTTTGTGACGAGGAGCTTCAGGTCGTCTGGAGGTCAAACCTTTAGTTGTTGTTGTCGTCCTTTAGAGGATCCGTCCGTCCCGCCTGTCTCCTCCGCTCATGTGAAGTGTGAGGTCAGCTGACCCAACAGGAAGTGATGATGTCACCGCGGCATCAAGAGGGTTAATCCTCCCTGTTGACCCCACCGTGAGAGCGAGGGTGACCCCTCTTCATCAGTACTTGAGTCCGGGGTCGAGTGGCTGACAGACTGAAGAGTCTCTCAGAGTCTCTCAGAGTCTTTGATCTGAGGGCGGGATGTTTTCACGCCTCGCCGCTTCAACGCTGTCAACACGACGACGGAAGAACGCCGTCGTCTTAAATACCAACAAACACGTGAACTCAGAGGCCCAAACCAGGACCCAGAGTACTCTAGTGGTGAAACGTTAATCATCTAAAAGCTCGACGGATCACTTCAACTTCTCTGGACTGGAAAACAAATCAAGAATAAGTTTTTAAAAGTCTAAACTGATGTTGATGTTTTAGGGCCGGTGTTCCAACCTAAAGGATCTCTTCTCTATCAGTGAATATGATGACAACCCCTAATTACTATTATATTCAATTCACAACAATAACAGAACAGAACAGCTGATAAACTGAACAATGAACTCAAAACAGTGAAAACAAGAACTGGAGAAAATTTAACTAGAAAGTTTAACTAGAGAGTAAAACGAGTGATTTGGATGTTATTTTTAGGAACTTAAATAAATGTTAAATCAAATGTTAATTAAACTTAACAAAAAATGAACTGATAATTAATAATATTTACTAATTATATGTCATTTTATAATTTCTGTTATTTTATCATTAGTTTGTATAATGTGAAAAAGGTGAGCTCATGAGTTCTATATTGTATCACAGCTGATAAGAGACGAAAAAAAAAGTTTGGTAAATTTGTTCCGATGATAATCGGCGTTGAATTTAACCTGGTTGGAAAGCCGGTTTATTTACCTTCACATCAGGGATGCACCGATACCACTTTGTTTCAGACCGAGTACAAGCTCTTACATTTGGGTACTCTCCGATACCGAGTACCGATACGAGTACTTCTCTGAGCCTATAGACCCTCGTTAACAGCCAGCTGGAGGGTGTGAGCGACACACGGCAGGCTGGGGAGTCCCACATACGAGGCGGTGCACCGCCACCGGCTCTAGGTCGGCTTGGAAAGGCTCGGGGCGAAGGTGGCTCGCGGCCGCAGCGTTACAGCGCTCCCCGCCTGGACCTCGCCGCACCGTGACTAGACTCCCTGCTCCCGGTGCGACTGTCAACCGCGTCATGCCGCGGCCCACGTAAAAGGCGCCAGCAGGGGTCTGTGGCGATGTCGGCAACCCACCCGGCCCGTCTTGAAACACGGACCAAGTCGTTGCGAGAACGAGTACATGAGCACAGTATCGGGTCCAACAGGAGAATACACTGTTTACCATCGGCAGAGAATTTTGGCAAATTTTTCTTGGGCGCTACCCACATAATCAGCTGTGCTGCTCATCCCACAAATACATGATCCTTACAAGTTGGACATCATTGTGAAGGTAAATAAACAGGCTTTCCAACCATGTAGAATACAATGACCATTAGCATTGGAACGACAGAGAAATAATCCACCAAACACAAGTTCACTAACTTTATGATGTCATCATATTAAAGTAATAAACATGATATTTATTAGATGATGTCGTCATATTAAAGTTATAAACATGATATTTATTAGATGATGTCGTCATATTAAAGTTATAAACATGATATTTATTAGATGATGTCATCATATTAAAGTAATAAACATGATATTTATTAGATGACGTCGTCATATTAAAGTAATAAACGTGATATTTAATCTGTGGTTGAAGTCTGCGGTCGTCTCCGAGGCTTCATCACATTACGAGGTGTTCTCTGTAGAAACCCTCCGTGTCTCCATCCTGTCTCCGACTCCTCTGATTGGATCAGCCGGATCGAGTGTCACAGCCAAGGAACCAATTAGCCGCTGACACTGACCTCCCCTCCTTCCTCCCCTCCTCTTCCTCCCCCTCTTCCTCCCCCTCTTCCTCCCCCTCTGGACCCAAACGGCGTCTTGGCCCCGGCACACGGCACAGCTGTCGGCGTATTAGCCTTCCGCCGCCGCCGCTAAACCGCGCAACCTGCTAACCCCCCCCTCCGCCATTAAAAATGAATGTTGAGGGGCTTTTAAAGTGGATGGGGGAGGAAGGGGGAGAGGGGGGAAGGAGATGCTTATGGAGGGGAAGAGGCTGCTGTTTTAGAGGGAAAATATTGTTATTGATCTCATCCCGTCGTTTTAGACGTAAACCGATCCGGCCTCAGATTTTTCTCCTTGTAACGTCCATCATGGCAGAACCCGATACCTCCTTAACAGATCTGGACTTAATGCAGCGGGATGGAGGGATGGAGGAGCGGGGGGGGGATGAAGGAGGAGGTGGAGGAGGAGGAGGAGGAGGAGGAGGAGGAGGACCACGTGTCCCAGGAGGGAGGCAGGATCATCGGGCTGTTGTCGCGGCGACGAGGACGATGGAGTCGAGTTATGAAAATGAAGTGGGCGTAATTGATTGGGTCGGTAAAGTTTTTTATTCCTGCTTATTGATTCGTAGGCGGCGAACAATATTGATACCAGCAGAGGAACAACTCGATATGAAGTGAAACATAAACACGGCGGCGGCGGCAGCGAGGGGGAGGGAAGAGGAGGAGAAGAAGAAAGATGATGGAGGAGGAGAAGAAGAAGAAAGTGATGTGAAAGACGGAGGGAAAACAGAGTAAAGATATCTGTAAAGATGAAGAAGGAAAAGTGACAAACGAGAGAAAAAGACGCCGACATAAGAAACAAAAACAGAGAAGAAGAACACGAGTTACAGACGCAGAGCTGTATAGATCTGAAGAAGAAGAAGGATGGCGAAGGTTTGGTTTCATTAGTGAGACAAACAAAATCAATGAAGTCGGAGGTTCAAACGTAAATCACAAAACTGCGTTTATATAAATCTAACAGACTGTTCCGGTAACATTTTCTATGTCTATAATGCATTATAAACATACTCATAATCTGCTCATAGTGCTGTATAATCATAGTTATAAGCGCTCATAAACGTTACAATGCTTTATAACAATAATCATGACACATTATAAAACATGTTAGACTGACATAATAAGTTCAAGTATTATAATACTTCATAACAGCTGGTCACTCACTTATGCACGAATGCACGCTAATATGCACTCACCATAGGCGTTTTCATCAGGATGGCTAACTTGGTGCATTTGAGTACGGAGTGGGATCATAAAGAAGATATTATTATAGGGAGGGGGAATTAGAGGCTGTGACATCATGACTTATCACATTCACTACTTTCACCCCTTTAATCACAGAGCCATCCCCGTCATGACGCACTGACAGTTTGGGAGTCCCGTAGAGAGTTTCACTCAGAGAGAACGTATTGTTGTGTTTCTTCTTTTTCTAAAAATGAATCGCCTTTTTGACGACCTTAACATGCTCAAATAGATGTTAAACTTGGCACACCTATCAGACGCGGTGAAAAATTTGATATTTTAAGGGGCTCGGGCTCGGGTGTTGCAAAATGGCTCACTAGCGCCCCCTAGAAAGTTGGAAAAATTTAGACCCTCGCTCCGGTTTCACCTACATGAATGAAATTTGGCAGGCAGGTGTAACATGTGGAGACGCACAAAAAAGCCTCTTAGAGGTATGCCCAAAACTCAACAGGAAGTCAGCCATTTTTTATTTAATGTGCGATTTTCGTACATTTTTGGCGTTTTATAGGCCGTGTACTTTAACGAACTCCTCCTACAGATTTAATCGACTTGAAATTTGGTCAGCACCATCTTAAGACCTTGAGGATGAAACGTTATTCAAACGGTGAGTTTTCACTGAACGACCTGACCGTGGCGTGGCGGCCATTTTGAGCCATTTGCCATGAAACAGGAAGTTGTTGTAGCTTCAGCGTACTTTGTCAAATCTACTCCAAATTTCTCAGCCATGATGGTGGTCCAGTCATGAGGTCATTTTCATGTCAATATAGATTCATATCTCCGCCCCCTACACATTAGCCACGCTCCCTTTCATAACTCGGGAACCGTTTGTCGTAGAGTCTTGTGGCAGGCGTCATTGTGCTCATCAGAGTTCCGGTTTCATTGTGCCTGGTCGCGTCAGTCGGCGTCCGGCCAGTACTTCCGACGCGCGGGGAGGTGCGAGGGCACGTGAATTTTGAACTAAAACCGTTCAAAGCTCTAATTCAGAAACAATTTTAAGTTTTTTTTCGCACAAATTATGATTTTTAATGACTCTTTTACACACAAAAACACGCACACATGTGGACTGATGTTGATTTTTGTTACCTTTGGACAGAGCCAGGCTAGCTGTTTCCCTCCGTTCCCAGTCTTTATGCTAAGCTAAGCTAACCAGCTTCTGCAAAAAACTCTAAATTTTGAACTAAAACCGTTCAAAGCTCTAATTCAGAAACAATTTAAAGACTTTTATTTGCAAATTATGATTGTTAATGACTCTTTTACACACACACACACACACACATGCAGACTGATGTTGCATTAACACACACACACACACACACAGAGAGGCAGAGAGTGCATGGCAGCGGCGGTGTGTTAAAGTGTGTTAAAGTGTGTTAACCACATTAAAGGAGCTGTGTAATGTGCAGCAGAAGCCTCCAGGAAACCCAAGCTGCTCTGAAAGTCACATTATAAATTTTTGATCAAATTGAGGATATTTTCCAAACGGCTGAAACCCAACGCCATATTTTCAGCCTCTGGTTTCCTTTTCCCTTTTCTTGAAGGAGCGGCGGCGGCGGCGAGCGGGTGCGTTAATGCGGCCTCTCTCTCTCTCTCCGGTTTCTGTTTGTCGCTTCCCAAGCGTTCGTGTCTAAAAAGCGATGATGAGATTTGCATCGAGCGGAGAGAGGCACTAAAACCATCAAACCCAACCGCCGTTTGGTCGGGGCAGGATGGCGGGATGAGAGAGGGGAATGTAACCAAAGCTTCCAGATCTGTAATCACCTCACACACACACACACACACACACACACACACACACACACACACACACACACACATACACACTCTGCGATGGATAAATAGACTGCACACACACTCGGGGAGATGGACACATTAACTCGCACCTCTGTTTCTCACGTTACATCTCGCTTTACATCCTCCTCCATCCTCCTCCTCCTCCTCTTCGTCTTCGTCTTCTCTCCGTCCTCATCAGGAAGTTACTCTCCCGCCTCATTAAAATGTTTGTTTGGCTTCATCATCAGCTGTTTGTCTCTCAGACTGTCAGGAGGTCAAAAGGTCGGTTTCAGGCTCAGACTGAGGACGTCACAGAGTCGGGTCCGTCGGGTCGGTCCGGGTCCGTAAACTGAGAGAGATCACCAGCGATGGTTCTAGTGTTCGTGGTGCCTTCAGGCGAAATCTGAAAATGCCCAAAAATTATGAAAAATAATCAAAACATTGCTCCTGATTTACATCAAATCAGCTCCTCTCGTCCTCTCACACCTTCTTCTTTCCTTCAATCATAACTATTCTATAAGTATGATGTTTTATTTAGGGTAGATAATAACGCAAAGTCCTTTTAACGCCACTAATTTCTTTAACGCAACTAGTGATGTTTAATTAACCTCTTAAAAATCCGATGGGTTACCGACCTATCAGAGGTCGTAGCGGCTCAGTTTTAAAGCTAGAGTGAAGATACTGGTATCATAGTAAACTATAAAACCATCGGTACTAACCATGTCAGACTAGCTCGTCATGAATGAGGTTAAATAATGCTCCAAACTTACACTAAATTTTGGCGAGGGAAAAACTGTCATGAACATTTTCAAAGGGGTCCCTGACCTCTGACCTCCAGATCAGTGAATGTGTGAGGGTTTTTGTCTGAAAAAAAGTCTGAAAAATGTCCAAAAAAACCCTGAAAATGTAAAAGAAAGTCTGAAAAATGTCCGAAAATATGTCTGAAAATTGTCAAAGAAATGGCCTAAAAATTGACGGCCCTAATACTTATTTTAAGCGCAATCATTATGTTTTTCCGAAACCTAACTAAATGTTTTTTGTTACATAACATAAACATAACCACGTCCGTTTCACGGTGGTGAAAAAGGCTGCAATAGGTTATCATGACATGTGTGAATGTGGTGCTATTAATGAGTCTTCCCATGAGGTCGGGTTGTGATTAAAGGACTAATGGTTTCAGCTCTACTTCTATAAACTGTTGGGGATTTTAATTTATAACAAAACATATATAACATATTTTATTAACTCTTCATATGGTTTTTTTTCGGGCTGTCAATCAATGAAATGTGTTCTGAAGTCCTTCAGACATCAGACGGAGTTCCAGAGTCCTTCAGAGGTGAAAAGAGAAACAAGTCTGTGTTTGTGTTTCTGACTGAATCATACAAACACAAGTCATCACCAGTGTGTGTGTGTGTGTGTGTGTCTGTGTGTGTGTGTGTGTGTGTGTGTGTCTGTGTGTGTGTGTGTGTGTGTGTGTGTCTGTGTGTGTGTGTGTGTGTGTGTGTGTGTGTGTGTGTCTGTGTGTGTGTGTGCGTGTGTGTGTGTGTGTGTGTGTCTGTGTGTGTGTGTGTTAGTGTGTGTGTGTGTGTGTATGTTTGTGTGTGTGTGTTAGTGTGTGTGTGTGTGTGTGTGTGTGTGTGTGTGTGTTAGTGTGTGTGTGTGTGTGTGTGTGTGTGTGTATGTTTGTGTGTGTGTGGGCGACCACAGAAGTGCAAAAACACAAGTTGACAGATTTTCCTGAAAACCTCGAGAGCGATTTAAAAAAAAAAAATCCATAACAGCAATCAGATTTCCTCCAAACACACACACACACGCACACACACACGCACACACACACGCACACACGCACAGATATCCTGTTTCTCAGGATGCAGAAGAAATCCAGTTTAGACTGAGAGAGAGAAATATGAGGATGTGTGTTCTTCTGTTTCTGTTGTCACACAAATATGGTCGAAGTATTCAGATGCTTTACTGCAGTAAAAGTACTAATACCAGGAAATACTCCAGTATTGAGTCTATGTGGAGGTAGAAGGAAGTTACCGCTTTTATTGTGGTAGTCTGAGTAACGTGACGTCATATCCGTTCCGTATCCGTCAACCAAAACAAACCTCAGAGAGTCTAAAACGTTGGAGGGTCGTCGTGGATACGACCTGCACCCTCCCATGTTAAATCCAGCGTGGTAAACACTACACATCCAGTAAAGGATGGAAACACTTTGGGTTTCACACATTGACAGGAAAAGCAGAGCTAGACAGAGCAGAGCTAAAGCTGCACGCTAACTTCTAAAGTATCTCAGAAAATAAGTCCAAACAAAGGCTGAAAAAAGTCCGAAAAAAAGGCAGAAATATGTTCAAACAAAACTTCGAGATATGTCTGAATAAAAGTCTGAAAAACGTCTGAAATATATCCGAAAAAATACTCCAAAAAATGCCTGAAAAAAGGCAAAAATATGTCCAAAATTCTGAAATATGTCAGAAAAAGGCTGATATATGTCTGAAATATTTCTGAAAAAAAGTCTGAAAAACGACTAAAATATGTGCGAAAAAACCCTCAGAAAAATGTCTGCAAAATATCCAAAAAAAAGTTAGCAGGAAACGTTATGGTATGGCGGTAACATTGTGGTCGAGCCGGCCGTCGCTCTCGTCTCCGTGGGCAAATGGGCCGACGCTACGACTGTAGAGCACCCAGATACTGACATCATGTTCTCTGCATTGAAACGGCCCCGATGGAGCTGACCATGGATGGATAAAGAGAACGGAGCTGACGGGAGAGCTAGAGACCACCTTGGAGAAGTTAGAGGAAGTAGACATGTGGGACTACGTCCGCTTTTCAAAATAAGGTGTTAACAAAGGGAACTGTATATACTAAATACATCTATGGAAATAAGATTGATGGATTATATTCACCAGAAGTATAAAACAAATTGCCACCGTACTTTAACACAAAAAGTCTGCATCGAGAAGAGCGCTCTGTTTTCTCAGTGTCTGTGAATGCACCACGACAAACAAACAAACTTTGAACGTCTCACTAACTCACTACCTCACATCCTCTCTACACTCCCTCTGAACAGCTGTAGGTCGTCACCACGACAACCTGACATCAGTAACATGATAATAATCAATCAATTAATCAATGGACACATTTACCCATGAACACACACACACACACACACACACACACACACACACCCCCCCTCTCTCTGTGTGTTTACAGTCGAGTTAGTGATGGCTGCTTCAGGTCCTTCCTGTCATCACCGCCATCAGTCAGCAGATATTACCCTCCTCTGGCCACACACACACACACACACACACACACTTCATGAGTGTGTGTGTGTGTGTGTGTGTGTGTGTGTGTGTGTGTGCAGGTCAGAGTGTGTGTTAAATATTTCTCCTCCAGCCTGATGCAGGTCGACGACGGATCGTCCGCCGCCGGCCGAGCTTCATGTTTTAGAGATGTGGTGTTAATAAGAGATGAGTGTTTACTGCAGAGACTAAGTGTCCTCCACCAACACACACACACACACACACACACACACACACACACACACTGTGTTCTGGCATGTTCCGTCTACATTGTTTATGTGCTGCGTTCAGGGGACGTGGGACCATCGAGCACGGATTCAGCCTTTGTTAGCCGTCTTTCCCAGAGTCGTCTCTATGTGAACAGGACGATTTTAGCGTAGCTTAGCACAAAGACTAGAAACAAAGGGAAACAGTTACCTATATTTATATATTAAACATTTTCAAAATATTTATCAAAAATGTTTGAAAATGTGAGAAAAAAAATGTCTCAAAAATGGCCCAAAATTTTTTGAAAATATGTGGAAAAATGTCCTAAAAAAGCCCAAAAAACATCTGAATGGTCCGAAAAATGTTTGAAAGATGTGTAGCAATATGTCATGAAAATGTCCTAAAAACGTCCAAAAAAATTTATATGAAAAAATGGCCCAAAAAGGTTCGAAAAACATCTGAAATGTCCAATAAATGTTCGAAAATGTTCTAAAAAATTTCAAAAAATGTCTCCAAAATGTGTAGCAAAAGGTCATGAAAATGTCCTAAAAACGTCCAAAAAAAAAAAAGTGTGAAGAATGTCCTCAAAAGGTCTAAAAACTTTTATATGAAAAAATGTCCAAAAAGTGTCTCAAAAATGTTTGCGAAATGTCCCAAAAAACGTCATTAAAATTGGCAAAGAATTTGTGAAAATGTGCGAAGAATGTCCTAAAAATGTCTAAAAAATGTATGAAACATTTCCGAAAATATCCGAAAAAAAACAAACAACTTTACTTCAGCACAGTTCTTGTTTTGGTTTTTCTCACATTGTTTTAATGCCAAACAATCCCAAATCTCCCACCTTTTGTCTGACATTGAACGCAGCAGCAGATAATGTAACACTTCAGATGTGCGTGCACTGAGGCGGTCAGAACACACACACACACACACGCTGTAATGTGGTTGCAGTCCGGTTAGCATCGATTTCCTGCCCGCTCGCTTTAATAAATGTCTCCCGGAGTCATTAAAGGAAGTGAACGCATCATCTGCCGATCGACCAGCGCAGTTCATCACAAACACAATATTCACTATTTAGAGTCTGTTACACACAGAGAGAGAGAGAGAGAGAGAGAGAGAGAGAGGTTTACTGACAGAGAGAGCATCATCATCACCTTCATCATCATCTTCATCACATGGTTCTGGTTCATGGTGTATTTTTAGTTTGTTGACTCGTTAGATGGTTTTAGATAAAATCCCACATTGAGACGACAACAAAGAGTTAGTGTTAGTGTTAGTTAGTTAGTGTTACTGTAGTTTATCACAGAGGTGGAAGAAGTACTCACAGCTTTTACTGCAGTACAAGTAGAAATACTTTACTGGTACTCTGATACTCTACTCCGGTACAAGTAAAAGTCCGGCATTCAAACTCTTACTTAAGTAAAAGATTATAATGAATTAATAATATTTTTTTGTGTGTCTGCATATATTTTGTAATTCAGCATTCCACAGCTGCAAATATATTTTATTTTATTTTGAAATTTATTTTTTTATTTTATTTTATTTTTACTTTATTTTATTTTATTTTATTTTATTTAATTTTATTTATTGATGACGTTGATTGTTTGTTTTAAAGGTCAAATATATTTTTTTAAGTCCTGCATTCAAAATCTTACTTAAGTAAAAGTACAAAAGTACTAGCATCAAAATATATTTAGAGTACCAACAGTAAAAATATTAATTATGCAGAACAATATATATTATTATTTTATTGGATTATAATTAATGCTGCTTTAATGTGAGCATCACTTTTAACTGAATTATCTTTTTTTATTCTAAATATTATTTGTACTTGTGCACTTTGGGCAGCAGATTTTAGATTTTATTTATAAATTATAATTATTAATTATTAATTATAATTATTAAAAATAGATAGTAGAGGTCCCAAAGTTTCCAAATTTACCAAATACAGCATGTCCACCTGAATTTTGGGGGAAAAAATCAAAAAAATATGAAATATGTCCTAAAAATGTCCTATAAATGTCAAATTTTTTTTCGAAAAATGTCCTAAAAACACCTGAAAAATGCGTAAAGAAATTATGGACAGGATATTTTATTATATTTTATTTATATATATATATATATATATATATATATATATATATATATATATATATATTTCCCATCACTTTTTAAAAGTTATCTTTAAAAAAACTTTATTAATATGTGTCTGTATCTGTTTTATAATAATCTAATATTGTTATTATTATTATTACTGTAGTTGTTTTTATCTTATTATTATTATTATTATTATTATTTTTATTATTATATATGACACTGTGAAGAAAACACGTTATTTTGTAACTTTAAAATCTAAAAGAAATGACCTTTTTAAAGCTCCAGTCGTTATTTTCTGGAGCTAATCTGATGCGTAAAGACTTTCAGAGTAAATGGATTCATAAATCAGCTGATGAAGGAGGAGAACTGTCAACGCTCCGCCGACTAATAAAGTTTTGAGACGGAGGAAAGAAAAAATAAATTAAAATAAAATAAAACATGATGTTGAGTTGAAACGAGCCATCTGGAGGTTCAACCCTCAATAATCTACCAGCTGAAGGAATGTGTGTGTGTGTGTGTGTGTGTGTGTGTGTGTGTGTGTGTGTGTGTGTGTTCGTGTTTGCGTGTGTGTGTGTGTGTGTGTGTTCGCGTGTTGACAGCTTCAGTCTTCATCTGGAGGAAGTGTGTGTGTGTGTGTGTGTGTGTGTGTGTATCTGTGTGTGTGTGAAGTGTAAGTGTGAGAGCAAGTCGTTCAGTGATCCTTAAAAATCTCCCTCATGTAAATTGATAGTACACCTTCTATAGAGAGTGTGCTTGTGTGTGTGTGTGTGTGTGTGTGTGTGTGTGTGGCCTGTGTAAGTTAAGAAGCAGCCTCTGTGACCTTTGACCTCTGCCATCAGCTTCAGTCTAACCAGATGCTGTGAAAACCTTTTTTGTGTCTTCATATATTTTGCGACATTAAGCGCTCCACTGCTGCAAACACTTAGTTTATTTATTGAATTTTTTTATTTATTTTATTTTATTTTATTTTGTTTTATTTTATTTGATTAATTAATTTCTTCTTTTTATTATATTTTATTTCATTTATTGATGACGTTGATTTTGTTTGTTTTAAAGGTCAAATATTTTTCCGCTAGAGTAGAAATACTCTTATACAAGTAAAAGTCCTGCATTCAAAATCTTACTTAAGTAAAAGTACAAAAGTATCGGCATCAAAATACATTTAAAGTACAAAAAGTAAAGGTATTCATTATGCAATCATTATATAGGTGGATTATAATAAATTATTTTTTATTTTTTGTGTATTATTTATTTATTTTCCTTTATTTAACCAGGTTAGTCCCGTTGAGATCAAAGATCTCTTTTACAAGGGAGACCTGGTCGAGAGAGCAGCAAGACAGTTATAGTGAAAGAGACAACACATAAATTAACAACATTATTATAGTATTCATATATTTTGTAGCCTTTTGTTCGGCACTGCACTGCTGCAAACACATAGTTTATTTTGTTTTATTTAATTTTCCTTACCTATTTTTATTTATTAATATTTGTATTTTATTTATTTTATTTATTTATTTATTTATTTTTATTATTATTTTAATTTTTTTATTTTATTCATTGATTACGTAGATTGTTTGTTTTATGTATTATTTTAATCTATGTTATTGTATTTTATTCACTGATGACGTTGATTGTTTATTTTAAAGTGCTTGATTTCAGCTTCAGAGTGTTTGAGGGTGAAATTATTAACATATACTTAAATAAAGTACCGTGACTGTGTCCTGAAGTAACGCACTAAATGAAGTGTCTGTCTGTCTGTCTGTCCAGAGGACTCGGTTCAGGCTATTTCCTGGAGTCGTGAGAAGTTCGGGATCTTAAATCACATCAAGGATGAGAAAAAGACGAAGAAGAAAACAGCAACAGGAGGTTCGTTTCTTCTTCGTTGGTTTGTTTGTTTGCTTTTACTGCGAGGTGATCAACACACACACACACACACACTGCAGCGGCGGCGGCGCCTCTGCTTCGGGTCGCTGTTGTTCCTTTAGTGGTCGCCTAGCAACAGGTTGATGCCCTCTGTTATTATGTTTACTGGAAATGTTTGTTGTAAACAAGGACGAGGGAGGAAGAGGAGGGAAGAGGAAGTGATGAAGGGAAGGAGAGAGGAGATGTGTGAGTGTTAGGAGGTGAGGTGGCGGTGAAGTGACCTGCAGCTAAAATCTATCATTATCCAAAACAAAGCCCCCCCCCCCCCCCCCCCCCCCCCCCCGCCCGACTCCCAGGACTCATTCTCCCATAATTCCTCTGACCCCCCCGGGTGTCGAGGCTAAGTAGCATTTGCCAACCAGTTTGTGATAATTACCGTCTCTGAAATGCCAGCGCGCCGCAGGGCGAGCCGGGCGCCGCGCTCGGGGCAGCGTGCTAGCTCATGCTAATGGCTAAACAACATGATAAGTCGTCGGGGGTGAAGCAGAGGGGGCCGTTCATAATTACCGGTTAGCTGTTAACCGTTAGCCCGCGGTGGTAGCTGTCACCGAGCGACTGCAGACGTGGTTACACTTCGCCATTAGCTTACAGAGGGCCGTGAGGAAAGGCCTTCAGAGCCACTAATTAACCACCGGCGGTTAGCGTTTCACTTAGAAAAGGCTGCACGCCGTCCGTTTGGGGGATTTTAGCAACGAGGAGACAACGAAGATTCAGATGAAGAAGAAGCTCTGGAGGTTAAATTAACTTTATTATACAAGTGGAAGAGAGAGCAATGCATGCTGGGAGAGTGACTTCAGTTTATCATCATCAGGATCATCATAAACATGATTACATGCACATGATCAGCAAACCTCTAAAGGAAGAGGTTTTATGAGTGTTATATATATATATACTTATATATATATATATAATGACTGAAAAATGTGTGAAAAAGTTAACATATAAAAGGCTACAGAGAGTCGGTTTGTGAAATTATATATGAATGTATGGATTATCCCTTTAACTTTATAAAAAAGAAAAAGTACCGTAAAATAACTCTTGTTACCCGTCTTTCCCAGAGTCATCTCTATAACAGTTACATCTATATATATATCTATATATTTATTTATAGATATATATATTTATTTATATATATATATATATATATACACAGGTATATATATATATATATATTTATATATAAAAATGACCGAAATATGTTGTAAAATTTTTCGTAAAAACGCCTCAAAATGTGTGAAATTTTTTGTGAAAATGTCCACTACATGTGTGAAACATGTCCTAAAAAAAGTCTCAAAAATGTCCAAAAATTGTCTAACTATGTGTGGAAAAATGCCAGAGAAATGTCTTAAAAAAGTCTGGAAAAAAACATAAGATGACTCAAAAATGTTTGGAAAAATGTCCCTAAAAAAGTCTGAAAGATACCCCCTAATGACTAAAAAATGTCTCAAAAATGTTTGAAAATGATGTGGAAAAATATCTTAAAAATTTGTGAAAAAATAGTAAAAAAACCATCTGAAAAATGTGCATTGAGCATTAAAACATGACAACATTTTCTAATTGTTACAAAGTATTTTGAGGTGATTTTCCCTTTTAATTAAAAGGAAAAAAAGCAACGACTATACTGTAAAATAACTGAATAAATCAAATATGTACGTCCACTCAGCCGTTAGCAGAAAGACGTAGGTTAGCACAGTAAGCTAATCAATAAGGTTATCAATAATGTGAACGCTAGAATGAAAACAGCAGAATGTTCCTTTAGACTCAGAGTCTGGTTCCAGGTGAGGAAGAGCAGAGATGAAACCATCACCGTCGGCTGCTGCAGGTGTTTGTGTCTTCACTCAAACTGTGGTTACCGTGGCAACAACAGGAAGAGAGAGAAGATGAGCCTCGACTTGCGTTGAATACGGGCGCCACAATGCATCCTGGGTAGCCATTAGTCTCAGCTTGTCAGAAATCAACAGCAACACATCCAGCGGAGATCCGAAGCTTCGAAGGCCACCGACCAAACCCCATGTAAAAAAACTATATTATTATCATCTCCTTATTGTTTAAGAGTCTCTTCTACAGAATGTTAAATCCCTTTTGTCTAAAACGTTGAGGGATTCAAACAGGTGTGATGTCATGCTGAGAAACCAGTCGACCAATCAGAGCTCAGTAGGCGGGATTAAGAACGGCGACGTCTTACATCGTTCAAATTGGTTCCAACTTTCTGAAAAAAAGTGACACTGAGCTGATTATTTAGTTTTACTTTTGTCATCCTGAATATTTTCCGACATTACAAACATGTCCTGGGTTCGGCCTGTTCGGCGTGTTCGACTGGCGGCGGCGGCGGTCCGTGTGTGTCACAGCGAGGTCACACTCCGTTCAGGTGATGTGATGTGTCACCTCTGACATCCGGCTACAGCATCACAACATCACGACACAAACCCTCCGTCCTCCAGCCTCGACTGGTGCGTCCGGACCTGCCCAGGTGACGATTCACCGCCGCCGCCACCGCCACCGCCGCCGCCGCCGCCGCTGCCTCATCGCAGCATGATTCACGTCACACACACACACACACACACACACACACACACACACACTCCCACATGTGTGTTTGTGTGTGTGCATGAGTCACTGTGTGTGTCCTCGCCATATTTATTTGATGCACGTCCATATTTGTCCGTGTGTGTGTGTGTGTGTGTGTGTGTGTGTGTGTGTGTGAGTCATTGGAGTGGGTGTGTATGTTTTTATGTCTATCAGTGTGTGTGTGTGTGTGTGTGTGTGTGTGTGTGTGTGCGTGTGTGCGTGCGTGCGTGCGTGCGTGCGTGTGTGCGTGTGCGCGTGTGTGTGTGAAGTGTGAATTGAACAGAGCTGTGACCAGATGGGCTCTGTAGATCAGGTTACCTGTTTATAGAGCAGCATCTGTCCATCCTGTCAATCAAACAGAGAGAGAGGAGGGGGGGGGGGAGTCAGAGAGAGAGAGAGAGAAAAGGGTGAGAGACATATATATATAGCTTTTATATATATCTATTAGGGCTGTCAGTCGATTAAAATATTTAATTAATCACGTTTTCTCTGTTCAAAATGTTCCTTAAAGGGAGATTAGTCCAGTATTTAATCCTCTTATCAACATGGGAGTGGACAAATATGCTGCTTTATGCAAATGTATGTATATATTTATTATTGTAAATCAATTAATAACACAAAACAATGACAGATATTGATCCAGAAACCCTCACAGGTACTGCATTCAGCATAAAACAATATGCTCCAATCATAACATGGCAAACTGCAGCCCAACAGGCAACAACAGCTGTCAGTGTGTCAGTGTGCTGACTTGACTATGACTTGCCCCAAACTGCATGTGATGATCATAAAGTGGGCATGTCTGTAAAGGGGAGACTCGTGGGTACCCATAGAACCCATTTACATTCACTGATCTGGAGGTCAGAGGTCAAGGGACCCCTTTGAACATGGACATGTCGGTTTTTCCCTCGCCAACATGTAGCGTAAGTTTGGAGCGTTATTTAACCTCCTTCATGACCAGCTAGTCTGACCTGGCTGGTACCGATGGATTCATCGGGTTTTATAGTTTACTATGAAACCAGGATCTTCACTCTAGCTTTAAAACTGAGTTGTAAAAAAACCAAGATGGTGACGGCCAAAAGCTAAGGCTGCAACGGCCTTTAAAAGAAATTTGCGTTATCACATAATAATCGCGTTAACTTTAACGTTAACTTTAACGTTAACTTTAACAGCCCTAAACGACCAACAAAATCAGTTTGTATGTAATCCACGTAACCGTGAACCAGGAAGTATAAAGAGCGTAGCGAGGAGGTCGGCGTGGACGAAGTCAACGTTGTCACGTAACTTCCGTAGTTTTGTAACTATATTTCGGGAGTGATTTTATCCCGGACTGCGATCTTTTCCTAAAGATAACTAAGTCGTTTTTGGTCCGAAACTTCCGTAGTTAATTTACGCCAATTCCGGAGCGGTGTAACCACTTTCTGTACGGTGAAACCACTTCCTGTACGGTGAAACCACTTCCTGTACGGTGAAACCTCACCTGAGAGAGACTTCACCTCCTCCAGGTGTCGTCTGGATCACCTGATCACTCTGTGATTAACATGCGTGGTGCGTTCACTGACTCCTTCCTGTCCTCGCTGTTATTAACATGCGTGGTGCGTTCACTGACTCCTTCCTGTCCTCGCTGTTATTAACATGCGTGGTGCGTTCACTGACTCCTTCCTGTCCTCGCTGTTATTAACATGCGTGGTGCGTTCACTGACTCCTTCCTGTCCTCTCGCTGTGATTAACATGCGTGGTGCGTTCACTGACTCCTTCCTGTCCTCGCTGTTATTAACATGCGAGGTGCGTTCACTGACTCCTTCCTGTCCTCTCGCTGTGATTAACATGCGTGGTGCGTTCACTGACTCCTTCCTGTCCTCGCTGTTATTAACATGCGTGGTGCGTTCACTGACTCCTTCCTGTCCTCTCGCTGTGATTAACATGCGTGGTGCGTTCACTGACTCCTTCCTGTCCTCTCACTGTGATTAACATGCGTGGTGCGTTCACTGACTCC
>NC_133809.1:1477056-1491593 GCF_043250625.1 Sebastes fasciatus | reverse complement strand
CTTTCTTCCTCTTTCTTCCTCTTTCTTTATCTTCCTCTCTCTCTCTTTATTTCCCTCCTCCTCCTCCTCCTCTCTATTTTTCTCTAAATAAAGGTGTATTCCCACGAAGAGATCGATGCAAATGCCTCCATCGATTTACGCTCTCTTTCCTCTCATCTTTTCTCTCCCCGCCGAGCAAATCTCTCTTTTATCGCTCTGAAATCAATACAAATATTTTCCTCTTTTTCCCTCTCTCTCTCTCTCTCTGTCCCTCTCTCTCTCTCTCTCTGTCCCTCTCTCTCTCTCTCTCTCTCTCTCTCTCTCTCTGTCTCTCTCTCTCTCTCTCTCTCTCTCTCTCTCTCTCTCTCTCTCTCTCTCTCTCTTTCATTCTCTCTCTCTTTCATTCTCTCTCTACCTCGCCCGCCCTCCCTCTCTTCTTTTCTCTTTGTCTCTTTTCTTCAAATGTGCATTTGTCTCTGAAACCAATGCAAATATTTTTACCTTTTTCTCTCACTCTGTCTCTCTCTCTCTCTCTCTCTCTCTCCCTCTCTCCCTGCCTCTCTCGCCCTCTCTCGCCCGGCGGCCGTCATTATGCGGCTGATTGCTGCGTTTAGCCTGGTAATTGAAATAATGAGAGAAGATTACCTCGCCGCTTTTAGTCACCTCGTCTAATCCACCAATCAGCTGTCAGCAGGTCCAGATAGAGAGAGAGTGGTGTGTGTGTG
Source organism: Sebastes fasciatus (assembly GCF_043250625.1). Taxonomy (NCBI): domain Eukaryota; kingdom Metazoa; phylum Chordata; class Actinopteri; order Perciformes; family Sebastidae; genus Sebastes; species Sebastes fasciatus. The sequence continues at coordinate 1,490,889 of NC_133809.1, read as the reverse complement.
TGTGTGTGTGTGTGTGTGTGTGTGTGTACATAACGTATATGCGTAGATATGGATGTTTGTTGCCTATAGAAGCATGTTTTTGTGTCTGTGTGTGTGTGTGTGTGTGTGTGTGTTACATCTGCTGTCGGCGGCGGGGAATCAGGAAAATCAATGACGCTGTTTTCCCTCAACATGACCACCGTGCACAACAAACTTTGTGTGCGTGTGTGTGTGTGTGTGTGTGTGTGTGTGTGTGTGTGTGTGTGTGTGTTTTCCATCTGTTGTCGTCCTTTGATTTCTTTCTGGTTTATCTGAGCTGTTTTTTTCTGCACAGAGACGCTGGATTCTTTGTGGCTCTGACGCCATCTTTGGTTCGTCTTTTCAACCTTTAAGGTTCATTTCTTGTCGTTCTACAACACATGACGTTAGACTCCGATCTCCTGATTCAATACCGTCACCATACTGTCACTTCAAGAAGTATCGGGATCCGACATTACGAGTTATTGTGATTTTGATAACTTTTTACCACTAGACCGTGAGAACAAGATGAATCATCCACTTCTAGGGACTTTTACTTTGTAAAATCTCTAAATGAATCCAGTAAGAATGTTTGATTTCCAGCATGTCTGTAGTCAGAGACGTCCTGACGTCAAATATATCAGGATCATTGTCAGGAATTATTGATTATCCAGCAACCCAGAAATCAAAGAATAAAGACATTTCCCTCACAGATTAGTGGGATTTTGTTTTTAATTTATAATGTTTTATAATTCTGGTGAATATAATCCATCAGTCTTATTTCCATAGATGTATTTAGTATCTACAGTTCCCTTTGTTAACACCTTATTTTGAAAAGCGGACGTAGTCCCACGTGTCTACTTCCTCTAACTTCTCCAAGGTGGTCTCTAGCTCTCCCGTCAGCTCCGTTCTCTTTATCCATCCATGGTCAGCTCCATCGGGGCCGTTTCAATGCAGAGAACATAAATGTCAGTATCTGGGTGCTCTACAGTCGTAGCGTCGGTCCATTTGACCACGGAGACGAGAGCGACGGCCGGCTCCACCGCTACGTTACCGCCATACCATAACGTTACCGCCGTACCATAACGTTACCGCCATACCATAACGTTACCACCATACCATAACGTTACCTCCATACCATAACGTTACCGCCGTACCATAACGTTACCGCCGTACCATAACGTTACCGCCATACCATAACGTTACCGCCGTACCATAACGTTACCGCCGTACCATAACGTTACCGCCGTACCATAACGTTACCGCCGTACCATAACGTTACCGCCGTACCATAACGTTACCGCCGTACCATAACGTTACCGCCGTACCATAACGTTACCGCCGTACCATAACGTTACCGCCGTACCATAACGTTTCCTGCTAACTTTTTCACACTTTTTTTTCGGATATTTTGAAGACATTTTTCAGACATTTTTTAGATGAGAGTGACGGCCGGCTCGACCGCATGTTACTGCCATACGATAACGTTTCCTGCTAACTTTTTTTTGGCCTTTTTTGGAAATTTTTCGGCTATTTTCAGACTTTTCTTTCAAACTTTTTCAGCCTTTGTTCGGACTTATTTTCGGAAACAGTTTGGCCTTTTTTAGAAGTTAGCATGCAGCTTTAGCTCTGCTCTGTCTAGCTCTGCTTTTCCTGTCAATGTGTGAAACCCAAAGTGTTTCCATCCTTTACTGGATGTGTAGTGTTTACCACGCTGGATTTAACATGGGAGGGTGCAGGTCGTATCCACGACGACCCTCCAACGTTTTAGACTCACTGAGGTTTGTTTTGGTTGACGGATACGGAACGGATATGACGCCCACATTACTCACGTTCTTAGTACTTGGGCACACAACGTTTGGCATATTACGCGGCAGAACGAGGTTGATTTTCTGAGCTTTCGCACGATGGTTGGTGGTGTTTTCAGTGTTTTCAGTGAGGTTTGTTGTTGTTGATGTTGTTTATATAATGAGGTTGTTGCTGGTTGTGTTGCCCGTCACAGTGATGTTGTTGCTACTGAGGCATGTTGTTGTTGTTGTTGTTGTTGTTGTTGTTGTTGTTGTTGTTTGATTGTGTTGATGTTTTGGTTGATTCTGACTGATTTTATTGTTTTGTTGTTGATGTTTTTAATTATAATAATAGAAACAACACAACAGAGGCATCATACGGAATCAACTCCTCCTCCTCAACTCTTCCTCCTCTTCCCGGTCGTCTTCCTCTTTAATCTTCCTCCTATGACATCCTCCCGTCCTCCTCCTCAGCTCCTGCTCATCTTACTATCTCTGTGAAGTCATTCGGTCCTCATAAGGATACATGAGTAACAACACAAACACACTTGTCTAACTTTATGATTGTCCGTGTCCTCCCGCTGAGCGCCTCCTCGTCGTCCTCGTCGTCCTCGTCCTCCTCGTCCTCCTCCTCCGGCCGGCCAGCTGAGGCCCGGGGAGGCTTTCGGTCTTTGTTCTGCTGCGTGTCGGCCGGCTTCCTCTCCTCCGTCCTCCATCCTCTCCCCCGCCGGGATAAGCTTTTAGCCGCGTCCTAGCCGCGCAGGCTAACCGCCACGCAGCAGCTCTCACCGGCTCCTCGCTGTTCCAGCCAAATGCCGCCACACAACACCATATAATTAAGAGCTCTGAATGCGAGCGGGCAAATGCGAAGCAATTTGGGACGAGGCGAGAAGCTGAGAGAGACGGGGGAGAGAGGGAGGGGGAGGAGGAGGACGGCGGCGGCGAGCCAACGGCGGTTTCAATCTAATTGGGCCATATCAATTTATTTCACATTTCTGAAATGTCACGCCTTGATGGGAAGCTAACCGAATTTGCATACGTGCCGCAGCATGTTTTTACCTCGGCAGCAGAGTGTGGACGAAATAAATAGAGACAGAAATAAATAGAGGAGAAGAGACGCGGAGGGAAATGCCAGGGCCTTTCTCCCTCCAGCTGAGCGCCGCCGAACGGTGAGGGAGCGGCAACGCCGCCGACAACAACCGCAACTCGCCTGATGGCTCCTGATTGAGAGCTCTTAAACACCGGCGGCGGTGCAGCTGACATTTATCATGCTCAGAGACAGACACTCAACTCAACAGCAACAAGTCAACCAGCAACTAGCAACCAGCAACTAGCAACCAGCAACCAGCAACTACAACCAGCAACAAGTCAACCAGAAACCAGCAACCAGCAACTACAACCAGTAACAAGTCAACCAGCAATCAGCAACTACAACAAGCAACAAGTCAACCAGCAACTACAGCCATCAATACATGAACCCAGCAGCAACAAGTCAACCAGCAACCAGCAACTACAACCAGCAACAAGTCAACCAGCAATACATAAATTTAAAGTTATGAGTTAAAGGTACGAGTTAAAGTAACCATTAAAAGTTACGAGATAAATTTATGAGTTAAAGTTAAAGTTACGAGTTAAAGTAACGAGATAAAATTATAAGTTAAAGTTATAAACTAAAGTTAAAGTTCTGAGTTAAAGTTCTGAGTTAAAGGGGACGTGAGTTTGAAGTCTGTGTTGAACTTCCGTCAGTGTCGTCTTTGTGCGGCTGGTAGCAGCACGTTGTGTTTACTGAACGTTGATGTGATGATTTCAGACGTAGCGTCGAGGGGCAGCATCTCTCCATGTGAAGAGTGAAGCTTGTTTAGTCAGTAAGGAGGGGACGGCAGCACACCTCGGTTCTGGTTCTGGTCTGGTTCTGGTTCTGGTTCTGGTTCTGGTTCTGGTTCTGGTTCTGGTTCTGGTTCTGGCTCAGTATAACAGCTTATTGCAGATGTTGCCTGATCTTCAGGTCCGGGTCGGCGTTCCACGAGTCTTCACTCTTCTTCTTCTTCTTGTTATTTCCTCACTTCTTTTCTTTCTTGAAGTTTTCTAACTTTCTTTTCTGTCCATTTACTTCTCTCTTATTTTCACACCAGCTCTTCTTCTTCTACTTCATCTCTCTCTACCTCCTGTTCTCCTCTTCATCACTCTTCCTCTTCATAACTCTTTTCCCTCTTCACCTCCTTCATGATTTCTCTTCACCTCCCGACTTTCATTTTCATCTCTACATTCTTTCTTTCCTTTCTTTTATTGTGACTCACCTTTCCTGTCTTTTTTTTCTTTTTTCATCTTCCTCTTCTTCTCTGTTTACTTCCTCATCATCATCTTCATCATCTTCATCTTCATCATCATCATCCTCTCTGTGTTGATGGTTTTTCAATTGAAACCAATTAGAAGTACTTATTTCTCGAGAGCTTAAAGTTCATCTCTCTCTGTCTCTCGTTCTCCCTCTTTTACGCCCAATTGCTCTCTCTCTCTCCACACACACACACACACACACACACACACACACACACACACACACAGGACATGTTTTGCTATGCTATTTGAAGTCATTACCAGAGGAGTGTTTAGCAAACAGCAGCTAAGAGCAGTTTGACATTTGACTCTGACAGACCTCGCTCTGCTGTGTTTGTCTTCCAGGAATGTGCGTGTGTGCACGTCTGTGTGTGTGTGTGTGTGTGTGTGTGTGTGTGTGTGTGTGTGTTTGAGTGTGTGCGTGTGTTTGTGTGTGAAGGAGGATAAAGTAGTAAAGTGTAAAAGTAAAAGAGTGTGTGTGTGTGTGTGTGTGTGTGTCCAGGTATGTGTGAGATAGAAAGTGAAGCGTGCATGACCGTGTGTTTGCATGTATTTCTGTGCACGTGGTGTGTGCATGTGTGTGTGCATTTGTGTGTGTCTCAGGTAAAGTTTGGGTTGGATCATGTATCCGGCACTCAGGGAAAAACCTGGCTCAAAGAGACAAAAGAAAGAGAGAGAGAGAGAGAGAGAGAGGTCAACAGCAGTGCTCTCTCTCTCTTTACATTCCTGTGTGTGTGTGTGTGTGTGTGTGTGTGTGTGTGTGTGTGTGTGTGTGTGTGTACATGTGTGGCCCCGCCCACAACCACCTCACATCAAATCACAGCGCTGGAAGCAGTTGATTGACAGCTAACTTAACAAGTAAGTTATTTATTCAGTGAACAAACCGGCTGATGTTTAGTTTTAGTCTGGTTGTTGTTGTTGTTGTTGTTGTTGTTGAGCTACTGGAGCTCTAACTGCTGAAGAAGTTCATGCTGTTTCTGATAGAAAGGTGTCAGAACACACGGTGAGGAGCAGTGTGTTGCGTACGCGGCTGCGTAGCTGCAGACCGGTCGGGATGCCCACGCTATGCGCTGCCGCCACTTTGGAATGAAAACACCAATGAGTCTGTGTCCATGGATGTATAAACAGACGTCTGTAAATCAGAGGATATATTTTTTGAGGTAAATCAACTTACCAGAAAGAAACACTTACGATGCGATATACCTGCTTTTCAGGCATTTTAAGTCATTTTTCTGACTTTTTAAAAACTTTTAAAAACTTTTTTCAGACATTTTATTTTACTTTTTTTACTATTCTTCTGACTTTTGAAAACTTTTTTTTCTGACATTTTTCTGACTTTTTTTTTTCTGACTTTCTTTTACTATTTTTCCGACATTTTCTTTTACTTTTTTAAAAACTTTTTTCCGACATTTTTCTGACTTTATTTTTTATTTTTTACTTTTTTCCGTCATTTTTTACCCCAGTTTGTTGCGTATGGAGCTGCGTAGCTGCAGACCGGTCAGGGTGCCCCGTGCTGACCCGTGTCCACCGCCAAAAGCGCCTACAATGGGCACCTCGTGAGCATCAGAACTGGACCACGGAGCGATGGTAGAAGGCGGCCCGGTTTGATGAATCACCTTTTTTCTTTTACATCATGTGGATGGTGACAAGTTGGAGGTGTTGACTCGGTCTCCAAATTCTCCAGATCTCAATCCGATGGAGCATCTGTGGGATGTGCTGGACAAACAAGTCCGATCCACGGAGGCCCCACCTCGCAACTTACACAGGACTTAAAGGATCTGCTACTGACGGCTTGGTGCCAGATACCACAGCAGACCTTCAGAGGTCTAGTGGAGTCCATACCTCCACGGGTCAGGAGGGGACCTACTCAATATTAGGCAGCTGGTCATCATGTTATGGCTGATCGGTGTATGTATATATATATTTATATAATCAGTATCTACACTGTGTGTGTCGAAAAGATTTACATCGACAGAAAGAGAGTTTATTTTTCAGTCAAAGGAAGTTTTAAGTAAAAGACACCGTTTTTCTGTGGGTTTCCATGGCGATGCTTGACCCCCAGCTGATGATCCCTTGTGGTCCGTTGCCGTGGTAACGGCCCGAGTTTTCCTACAGGTTGAGAGACTTGATATCATCCGCTCCCACACGGACTGTTTCTCTTGTTTTAGAGGCAGATTAAACACACGGTAACGGCTCATTTAGACGCGTTTAGATACAGATGAAATAAATAAATCAAAGCACGATGTACATACTGTCTTTGCTCTACCGTGGGACTTGTATGGACATTGTATGTTTTGCTTTTATATATATTTATATAACCTATATACACCTATTTTTCCACTTACTTTTGTGTATATAATAGCTGTGAGTTTATCTATTGTTCTCTAAAACTGCCGTCTTGTATGACATAATCACTACAAACAGTATTACAAACATATATAAACGAAAGTATATACTTAAACGTTATGCATTACAAATGAACATTTTCTTGAGTGATCAGAACTTTATTATATTTTCCTGCAGTGTTTACACACATTACAGATGTAAACAAACATTTAACAGCATTTAAAAGCGGCGTTAACGTCTCCGACTCCGTCGCCCTTCACAGTCGGCGTGATGTATTAACAGAGCCGTCAATCATTTAAAAACACGGCAGCCACCGAAGTAACAAAGCAATCACTTGACATGCTTTCGTTCATTACTATTTGACATTTATCAAACAAAGACATGAAACATAATGTCATGCTCTCCATGAAGCAATCATGATAATAATACAGTTAAATACAGCGGAACCCACCACCACTCATCAGCCGGCTCCGTACACCTGCTCACCATTGTGTTGCATGCAGAGTGGCTCATCTACACAGCACATGACCTTCTGATTATAACTGTTATTTATATGATAAAGTGAAGTGTGTGTTCTCGCTGCGTGTGTGCGTTAGCGGCTTCATGAAACCTCCTTCATGTCGAGTGTTGCTCTTAATATTTCCACTCTTAAATATCTCACAATACGTGCATATGATTGTGACACCGTGGGCATTAATGTGCTGCCGTAACAGCCTCCACTCGGCGGGGATCTGTTCCCATTCAGGCCAGGCGGCGACCTCCGGGTCTGAGAAGTGAAGCCAATGAAGTGTCTTAAACCTGCGTTCTCTCTAGCAGCCAGCAGGGGGCGACTCCTCTGGTTGTATAGAAGTCTATGAGATAATGAGCTTCTACTTCTCTCTTGATTTATTACCTCAGTAAACATTGTAAACATGAGTTTATGGTCTCAATCTCTAGTTTCAAGTCTTCTTCAATACAGCATGATGTTCATTTAGTAAATGATGGTCCCATTTAGAGTCAGATAGACCATAAAGCAGGGGATGCTTTAGGGCGGGGCTACCTTGTGATTGACAGGTCGCTACCGTCTTACAACTTTAACCCTTTCACGGTGTGTTCTCACTTCATCAAAGTTAATTATAACGTTTTGGTCGCCTAAAAATGTCTTATTCAGCTCCACCCTCTTGTGTCACTTCTGGTTCCAAAAGAACAAAATAGTAATGGTCAAAAACCAAGATGGCGATGGTAAAAAAAAAAAAGATGGTGACGATGGAAAACCAAGATGGTGAGGGTCAGAAATCAAGATGGCAACATGGTGACGGCCAAAGACCAAGATAGTGACGGACAAAAAACAAGGCGGCGACGGCCTAAAACCAACATGGCGATGTCCAAAATTCAAGATGGCGACGGCCTAAATGCCTCCAGGCTTAAAATGGCCGTCCTTTTGGCGGTTCCTCTGTATTTAAAGGGGTCAAACTTGCTCATGCTCTGTGTGATGTTTGAAATCGTCCTGGTACGGCAGCTCTGGAGGTTCAAACCTCCACCAACATGTGTGTGTGTTGTCATTGTTGTGTGTGTTGTTCCTGTGTGAATGTCTCTATTAGTGAACCACAGCCCGGCCTCGTTCTATCATCCCTCCCTCTCTTTGAAGTGGAGGTGGAAAGCCGAGCTCAGCATTAGCCATCTCAATCGCCCCGGGGCCCGACACTAATATGTGAACGCTGCCGAGATGAACAATACAGCCTTTACATTCATTACACAGAGCCATCAGTCACTGTTTAAACTGGAAAACTCACTCTGTGTGTGTGTGTGTGTGTGTGTGTGTGTGTGTGTGTGTGTGTGTGTGGGAGGAAGGGTGACGCAGAGATCACACACTAGCGTTCACACACCACATGATACCTGTGGATACATACACACATTTGTATTCATTGTTCCTGACATATAATATAATACACAAAGACACAGACAGAGACGACCACAGACACACAGTTAACTGTCTATGGAAGCATCTAAACCGTCCACGTGTCCTCGCTGCACCGCTAACATGCTAACATGCTAACACCTTAGCATGTCGTCCCATAAGAGATAGTTGGCTTTGTGACATTTTCATTCTCTGCTGAGTGATGGCAGACTCCAAGCTTAAAGCGTAGCATATTCTACATGGAATGACTTCACGCTAACTTTTTTTGCATATATAATGTTGAGTGATGGTTAGCGCCATGCTAATAGTCATATTCATAACAGACTCTGTGCTCTAACCTTTACATATAGAGGGCTTCAGGAATGAGTCCTAAAACCTGGAAATGAGTTAGCATTTTAAATAGGGCTGTCATCGGTTAAAATAGTTCAAAAACCTAGAGGGCAAAGGCCAAAAACCAAGATGGCGACGGCGAAAAACCAAGATGGCGACGGCGAAAAACCAAGATGGCGATGACCAAAAACCAACATGGCGACATGGCGAAGGCCAAAAACCAACATGGCAACATGACAACATGGCGAAGGCCAAAAACCAAGATGGCGACGTCCAAAAACCAAGATGGCAACATGGCGAAGGCCAAAAACCAAGGTGGCGACGGCCAAAAACCAAGATGGCCACATGACGATGACCAAAAACCGACATGGCGAAGGCCAAAAACCAACATGGTGATGGCCAAAAACCCAGATTACGAAGATCAAACACCAAGATGGCGATGACCAAAAACCAAGTTGCGTTGATGCATTAAAGAAATTAGTTGGGTTAAAGCTAATTTACTTTCACAGCCCGAGTTGTAGGAAGATGTTCAAGTTAAGTTTTATAATTTAATTTAAAATTCTCAGACAGATAATTTATTATGATATATTATTATAGTAGATGATGATGGTTGGATGAGGCTCCAGAGAATCACCACGTTTATAAAGAGGGATGCAAAAAACTTTAGCACAGACGCTCACCACACACACACACACACACACACACACACACACACACACACGTGCACAACTACAAGCCCATGCTCATCACTGCAAATTCCATCTCTTGAATGCACACACACACACACACACACACACACACACACACCTGCTGGGGTGGATCAGGTTCAGGTCTTCAGAAAAGTCGACATGTCGGCTCATTTCTTCTCCTCCCTCAAATTTACCCTCCATCTCCTTTGTTGTCTAACTTTCCTCCCCCGTGAGGAGACTTCAGCCCACACAAACATGACAGCCGACACACACAACCACACACACTCACTAATACACACACACACACACTCACTCACACACACACACACACACACTCTTCTTTATTTCCAGCCGGTGTAAGATGTCACCTGAGTCGCTGTAATTACGCCCAGGGTGCTAATAGCGTTTCTCTCACCTCTCTGAGAGGCAGCCAGCGTGCACAGAGAGGTGTGTTTGTGTGTGTGTGTGTGTGTGTGTGTGTGTGTGTGTGTGTGTGTGTGTGTGTGTGCGTGTGCGTGTGCGTGTGCGTGTGTGTGTGTGTAGATAATGGGGTCAGTGTTGTCTTGTTCGGCTTTGAGCTTCTTCTTTTGTCGCTCGTCGGTCGGTTGAACTTTTTTGTTGTTGTTACTAAAAGACCTTTAAAGGAAGCAGATGTGTGCAGCAGAGGGGAGGCAAGGTGTGTGTGTGTATGTATATATACATTATATGTACTTTAACATTGCCAAAGTCATTCCAAATTGAAGAAAGTCATATTTAGAAGTCCATAAGGGTTGTGACTATTGCTGATGCTCACATTTTATTTATTTTATTTATTTTATTTATTTTATTTATTTTATTTATTTTATTTATCTTGATTATTTTATCTATTTTATTTATTTTATTTCTCTTATTTATTTTATTTATTTTATTTCTCTTATTTTATTTAGTTTATTTGTTTTATTTATCTTACTTTATTTATTTTATTTATTTTATATATTTTATTTATTTTATTTATTTTATATATTTTATTTATTTTATTTATCTTATTTACTTTATTCAATTTATTTTATTTATCTTATTTATTTTATTTATCTTATTTTATTTATCTTATTTATTTTATTTATCTTGATTATTTTATCTATTTTATTTATCTTATTTATTTTATTTATTTTATCTATTTTATTTATCTTATTTATTTTATTTTATTTTTTTATTTTATTTATTTATTGTGTGTGTGTCAGCATGGTTTTTAGTATGTCTCGTCTCTATTGTAGATCGTTTTAATGTGTCATTTTCTCATGTTGAATATAGAAATAGTGAAAGTGAGAAGTTCGTAAGTTTACTGCTGCGATTTCTTTTGTAAATATGCGATATGAGCCTCCAAATATCTATCAGGTCATTTATTTAAAGTTGAATTTACTCTCAAACTCACCCAAATGAGTCAAACTTTACTTTTAATTTAATTGTAATTGTACAACTTGATTTATATTGTTGCGTTAATACTTAATAGAGTTACATGATGTTGATAACTCTGTTAAATTAAAAGGTACTTTAACGTTATAAGAAATATACTCTAAGTGTACTCACACATGTGACACGTTTTATATTAGTATACTTTTGGTAAAGTATACTTCATTTATGCTTTTATGCTTCTAAATGTAATAATGTAATAAAGCTGTGGTCAGTGGACAGTTAGAGGACAGATTTGGGGGTTTGAGTGTCACTTTAAGTTTTTCCATCTTTGCTGCAGAACCTCGACGTTCACCATCAAACCTCCCAGAATCCTTTGGGATACGTTTCCTCCGCTGCCCTTCTCGTCTTCTCGTCCCGGACAAAAGGACGCCTGTGTGCTGAAGGTTTGTTTGATTTGCTTGTTGAGTTTGCGCCGTCGGTTCGAGTCAAAGAGTTGTTTTCATCGGAGGAGGAGGAGGAGGAGGAGGAGGAGGAGGAGGTGGTGGTGGTGCAGAGAGGAGAAGCTATCTGTTTGGTTTGCTTTGAGGAGGAGCGTTTGTTTTGTTGATGGACAGCAGCTCAGTGTCATCACCAACAGAGAAACATCAGCTCAGGTCAAACAACGTCTGACAGCATGAACACTAAACACTGATTCTCATCCTCATTTCACTCGTTTTCCTGATCACTGTCCATCTCTTTCACCCTATTTACAGGTATATATATATATATATGTATATATATATATACATATATATATATATATACATATATATATATATATACATCCCAGACGTACCGGCAGGAAGCTAAGCAAAGTACTGCTGTGGACGCCACGTTAGTTCAGATCAGAAAGTCAAACTAACTAACTGATGGATGCAGCGGTAGACCAGCTACTCTCCTGTTCTGAGAGGTTAAATTACTGGTTTTGAGTCTGGTGGCTTTGAAGAGAGCGATATAACGGCTTCAGTTCCCCGTCAGAAAGGGCTGTCTGACGGCGAGGTAAAGGGCTGTCTGACGGCGAGGTAAAGGGCTGTCTGACGGCAAGGTAAAGGGCTGTCTGACGGCGAGGTAAAGGACTGTCTGACGGCGAGGTAAAGGACTGTCTGACGGCGAGGTAAAGGACTGTCTGACGGCGAGGTAAAGGACTGTCTGACGGCGAGGTAAAGGACTGTCTGACGGCGAGGTAAAGGACTGTCTGACGGCGAGGTAAAGGACTGTCTGACGGCGAGGTAAAGGGCCGTCTGACGGCGAGGTAAAGGGCTGTCTGACGGCGAGGTAAAGGACTGTCTGACGGCGAGGTAAAGGGCCGTCTGACGGCGAGGTAAAGGACCGTCTGACGGCGAGGTAAAGGACCGTCTGACGGCGAGGTAAAGGACTGTCTGACGGCGAGGTAAAGGACCGTCTGACGGCGAGGTAAAGGGCCGTCTGACGGCGAGGTAAAGGACTGTCTGACGGCGAGGTAAAGGACCGTCTGACGGCGAGGTAAAGGGCCGTCTGACGGCGAGGTAAAGGACTGTCTGACGGCGAGGTAAAGGGCCGTCTGACGGCGAGGTAAAGGACTGTCTGACGGCGAGGTAAAGGACTGTCTGACGGCGAAGTAAAGGACTGACGGCGAGGTAAAGGACTGTCTGACGGCGAGGTAAAGGACTGTCTGACGGCGAGGTAAAGGGCCGTCTGACGGCGAGGTAAAGGACTGTCTGACGGCGAGGTAAAGGGCCGTCTGACGGCGAGGTAAAGGACTGTCTGACGGCGAGGTAAAGGGCCGTCTGACGGCGAGGTAAAGGACTGTCTGACGGCGAAGTAAAGGACTGACGGCGAGGTAAAGGACTGTCTGACGGCGAGGTAAAGGACTGTCTGACGGCGAGGTAAAGGACTGTCTGACGGCGAGGTAAAGGACTGTCTGACGGCGAGGTAAAGGACTGTCTGACGGCGAGGTAAAGGACTGTCTGACGGCGAGGTAAAGGACTGTCTGACGGCGAGGTAAAGGACTGTCTGACGGCGAGGTAAAGGACTGTCTGACGGCGAGGTAAAGGACTGTCTGACGGCGAGGTAAAGGACTGTCTGACGGCGAGGTAAAGGACTGTCTGACGGCGAGGTAAAGGGCCGTCTGATGGCGAGGTAAAGGGCTGTCTGACGGCGAGGTAAAGGACTGTCTGACGGCGAGGTAAAGGACTGTCTGACGGCGAGGTAAAGGACTGTCTGACGGCGAGGTAAAGGACTGTCTGACGGCGAGGTAAAGGGTTGTCTGACGGCGAGGTAAAGGGCCGTCTGACGGCGAGGTAAAGGACTGTCTGACGGCGAGGTAAAGGGCCGTCTGACGGCGAGGTAAAGGACTGTCTGACGGCGAAGTAAAGGACTGACGGCGAGGTAAAGGACTGTCTGACGGCGAGGTAAAGGGCTGTCTGACGGCGAAGTAAAGGACTGACGGCGAGGTAAAGGACTGTCTGACGGCGAGGTAAAGGACTGTCTGACGGCGAGGTAAAGGACTGTCTGACGGCGAGGTAAAGGGCTGTCTGACGGCGAGGTAAAGGACTGTCTGACGGCGAGGTAAAGGACTGTCTGACGGCGAGGTAAAGGGCTGTCTGACGGCGAGGTAAAGGGCTGTCTGACGGCGAGGTAAAGGACTGTCTGACGGCGAGGTAAAGGACTGTCTGACGGCGAGGTAAAGGACTGTCTGACGGCGAGGTAAAGGACTGTCTGACGGCGAGGTAAAGGGCTGTCTGACGGCGAGGTAAAGGGCTGTCTGACGGCGAGGTAAAGGGCTGTCTGACGGCGAGGTAAAGGACTGTCTGACGGCGAGGTAAAGGACTGTCTGACGGCGAGGTAAAGGACTGTCTGACGGCGAGGTAAAGGACTGTCTGACGGCGAGGTAAAGGACTGTCTGACGGCGAGGTAAAGGACTGTCTGACGGCGAGGTAAAGGGCCGTCTGATGGCGAGGTAAAGGGCTGTCTGACGGCGAGGTAAAGGACTGTCTGACGGCGAGGTAAAGGACTGTCTGACGGCGAGGTAAAGGACTGTCTG
>NC_133809.1:1454556-1472056 GCF_043250625.1 Sebastes fasciatus | reverse complement strand
CCTCTTCCTCCACCATCATTAACAGCTAAAGTTACCCCCCCCCCCTCCCCCACCTCCTCCTCCCTCCAAGCTAAACACACTCATCACTGTCTTCAGTGTGTGTGTCCAGGTATGTGTGTGTTAGCGTACCTGCTAACTGCAGCATGCTACGTTAACATTTGCTGTTTTTTCTCAGGAAACTCCCCAAAAAAACTTTTTTTTAAAGGACCAGTCTAACAACTTTAATGTTTTAATGAGAGCAGCAGTGCTAGAGGAAGTATTTAGACCGTTTAGTTATGTCAAATTACTAAAAAATGTTGTCAAAGTTAACGTGATAAGAACGCAAATTAATTTTAACGCCACTAATTTCTTTAACGCATTAACGCAACTTTCTATTTTTAGGTTGTAGCGGACTCAGTGTTACTGGTATCATATGAAAATATAAAACCTGATGAATCCATCGGTACCAACCATGTCATACTAGCTGGTCATGAAGGAGGTTAAATAACGCTCCAAACTTACGCTAAATTTTGGTTTTTGGTCGTCTCCATCTTGGTTTTTGGCCGTCACCATGTCGTCATCTTGGTTTTTGGCCGTCACCATGTCGCCATCTTGGTTTTTGGCCGTCACCATGTCGCCATCTTGGTTTTTGGCCGTCACCATGTCGCCATCTTGGTTTTTGGCCGTCACCATGTCGTCATCTTGGTTTTTGGCCGTCACCATGTCGCCATCTTGTTTTGTAGCCGTCACCATATCGCCATCTTGGTTTTTTAAACGTTGCCATCTTGTTTTTTTTTGTTGAAGTTGCACAAAGTGGAAATACTCAAGTAAAGTTTCCCCTTCAGTACAGAACTTGAGTAAATGTAATGACATTAATACATTAATGTTTTCTTTAATCGATCTCCTCAATGTATCTGATGATTTAACCATCATACATGTTTATGTTCTGACCATCAGTTTGAATGATTTACACTCTTTGATTGGCTGGTTGTTGAGTGAAATGCACCTTGGGAGTTGTAGTTTTATTTAGTTATATTTTCTAATCTTTGGTAGCGATGAGCCAGGAGAGTTTGATAAAGGTCTATAATCTGTCTGTAGTTCATAACTAACTCCTTCATCAGCTCAGGAAGTCAACCAGACTCCATTATTAATGTGGCCTGTTTTGATGGTGCATAAACATACATGTATAAAATGCTCCAACATCTTTATTAATGGTTCACAGTGATGTGTTTGGTACATTCAGCAGAGCTCCGTTGGCTCTCCACTCTCTCCGTTAACATCCATTTTTACACAATGGTGTTTATTTTAGCACCGTGACAGCTGGGAACTTAAACAGTCAACATCTCCATCTGTGAGGCAGCAACATGTTTCATCATCCAGCTGGATTAAAGAGAATCAGAGGAATCATCGGAGTTCATTATCCAGGTAACCTGCACAAGGCTTCAGGTGATTCCCGCCTTTATTAATGACTCCGACCGGCGACCTGCTGCCTCTCTAACCTCTCCTCTCTCTTCACCTTTCCCAGCAGCCTCCCCTCTGGAGGAACCCCCTCCACCCCCCCGCTCTGTAAACATCAGTTCGGTGGGAAAGTTTGGTTCATCCGTCTCTCTTCCTGTCAGGTAAGATGAGACGAGGCGGCTGCAGACCGCCGATCGATCTTCTTCTGCTGCAGATCACTGTCATTCTTCTTCTTCTTCTTCTTCTTCTTCTTCTTCTTCTTCTTCTTTTTCTTCTTCTTCTTCTTCTTCGTCACTGCTGCTACTGCATCCACCTCAAACTACACCTGTACACATGAAATCAACGTTGTAAATTGACTTAGTTGTTCTTAAAAAAGACCATCAGATTGAACAACAATCCGTATCACGTCTCAGTCAGTCAGTAGTCTGTTAATGTTAACATTTAGTTTCTAGACACGTGTATAAACCTTATTTTAACACCAGGGAACTAACTTTACTTTAAAGGTGCAACGTTTAAGATCTGGCCAGAATTTTTGTTTAAAACATTAAGAAAATTAACCAATATTATCAAAAGAATGTGAATAAGTTTTGACGTTATGCTAAATACGTGAATGTATCGTGCTGCAGAGATATTTACTGCCAACCAACATGCAGCCGTTCATACTCCGATTCATGTACCCGGCGGTGGAGCCTTGAAAAGGTCGGCGTTTCGATATTTACACATATCCAAAACCTGTTGATTATGGTGGACGGAACCTGCCAAAATCAAAAATAAATGACTTGATCAATGAATAAATATGCCAATAAATGTAGAGAGAGAGCCGGTGACACACTTGGCGAAGTTAGCGGAAGTATACGCCTGTGACTACATCCTGTTTAGAAATACTGTATATACAAGTAAAAGTCCTGCATTCAAAAGAAAGTAAAAGTATCTGCATCAAAAGTACGTATTCATTAAACAGAATGACCCATTTCAAAATATATATTATATTGTATTATAATTATTGATGCATTAATGTGTTCATCAGTTTAATGTTGCAGCTGGGGAAGGTGGAGCTACTTTTAGTGACTTCATACGTTGTTGGGTAGTTTTTGACTTTAGTGGAGTATAAAGTAGCAGAAAATATAAATACTCCAGTAAAGTACAAGTACCTCAGTGATGTACGTGAGTACAGTAGTACATGTTCTCTCCTCCTCAGCGCGTACCTTCAGGTGTTTGCGTGTCTCAGGTCATGTTGGTGTCGGATCAGCCAGGTGCTGAGGATTAGTGTCGCCAGACTCTCTGTACCTTGAAGAGCAGCCGGCGCTTATCGGCGGGACGGGAGACGAACAACAACACACGATTAAAAGCTGCAGTCTGAAGGTTAATATTTAATATGAGGATACTACTACTGATACTGCAGAAGAGACGGAGGGAGGGACGGGAGGGACAGACGGGACGGAGGTCAGAGACCATCAGAACTGATCATGATTCCTTCCCATGATGCACTCTGAGTAATAATCATCAACACTAGAGAGGTCAAACAGTTGAAGAATGGTTATTTTTTGTAAATTTAGAAATATAAGAAATCCAGTTAAACGTCCCCCCACTGTCTTTACCGCAAGTCGAGTCTCAAGTCATTCCAGTCAAGTCCTGAGTGACTTGTTGAACCCGAGCTGTAGGTTTGATACTTGACTTGAGGATTGACTTTTAGTCGTCTGGAATGACTCCAAACTGAACTTGGAGTTGAATTCATTTGGATTTGTCTCAAATTACTTAAAATTGGACTTATTCTGACTCATTTTGAATGACTCGAGTCCCAACTTGGACCTGTCTTGAATGACTTGTGTCCTGATTTTGTCTCGTCTTGAATGTCTTGAGATTTAACTTAAATTTATTCCAAATGACTCGAGTTTTAACTTGGACTTGTCTTGAATATCTCCTGACTTCTTAAACTTGTGTCAACTTGGACATTTCGTGAATGACTTGGTCTTGTCTTGAGTAACTAGAATCTTAACTTGGACTTGTCTCAAATGACTTGTGTCCTGTTTTTGTCTTGCTTTGATTGTCTTGAGACTTTACTGTCTTGAATGCCTCTTGACTAAACTTAAAACTTGTGTCAACTTGGACTTGTTAAGAATGACTTGGTCTAGTCTTGAATAACTTGGAACTTAACTTGGACTTTTGCATCTTCGACTTGTCTTGAGTAACTTGAAACTTGATCTTGTCTTGAATGCCTTTTGAACTTGACTTAAACTTGTGTCAACTTGGACCTGTCTTGAATGACTTGTGTCCTGATTTTGTCTCGTCTTGAATGTCTTGAGATTTAACTTAAATTTATTCCAAATGACTCGAGTTTTAACTTGGACTTGTCTTGAATATCTCCTGACTTCTTAAACTTGTGTCAACTTGGACATTTCGTGAATGACTTGGTCTTGTCTTGAGTAACTAGAATCTTAACTTGGACTTGTCTCAAATGACTTGTGTCCTGTTTTTGTCTTGCTTTGATTGTCTTGAGACTTTACTGTCTTGAATGCCTCTTGACTAAACTTAAAACTTGTGTCAACTTGGACTTGTTAAGAATGACTTGGTCTAGTCTTGAATAACTTGGAACTTAACTTGGACTTTTGCATCTTCGACTTGTCTTGAGTAACTTGAAACTTGATCTTGTCTTGAATGCCTTTTGAACTTGACTTAAACTTGTGTCAACTTGGACCTGTCTTGAATGACTTGTGTCCTGATTTTGTCTTGTCTTGAATGTCTTGAGATTTAACTTAGATTTATTCCAAATGACTCGAGTCTTAACTTGGTCTTGTCTTGAATGACTTGAAACTTAAATTGGAATTGTCTCATATAACTTGTATCCTAGTTTTGTCTTGTTTTGAATGTCTCTTGAATTAACTTAAACTTTTGTCAACTTGGACTTGTTTAGAATGACTTGGTCTAGTCTACAATAAATTGAAACTTAAATTTGACTTGTCTTGAAAGATTGAACTGAACTTGGACTTGTCTCAAATGACTTGTGTCCTGATTTTGTCTTGGAAGTCTTGAGACTTAACTTGGATTTATTCCGAATGACTCGAGTCTTAACTTGGACTTGTCTTGAATGCCTCTTGACTTGACTTAAACTTGTGTCAACTTGGACTTGGTCTAGAATGACTTGGTGTTGTCTTGAATAACAGGAAACTTGGTTTTAATAACTTGAAACTGAACTTGGACTTGTCTTGAAGGGAGCGCTTGTTTGGCTGAAGGGAGGAAAATATCGGGTGGTGTCTGAGAGCGCCGAGTGAAGCTGTAAACAGTCGGACAGACTTTAACGTTATCAGCCGACAGTTTGGACACAGACGGACGGCTGTGGGCAAACACACACACACACACAAGCAGTGAAAGACGTACACAAACAGAGACGTAGACGGATTAACACACTCAGCTGTTCCTGTTTAAAGAAGAAACTCCGTCTCTGAGTGTTTTGATTCAACACTGTGTTTCTGTGTTTGTGTGTTTTATGTCTGAGTGATATTAGCAGCAGCGGAAGAAGAACTGTTACTAAAAGTAAAAGTACAATAAGCATCAAAATATACTTTAAAGTACCAAAAGTAAAAGTAGTAATTATCCAGTAGGACTGGGACGAGACACCTACAGTATCTCCCTATTCAATACTATCACCATACCTTTTTAACACTAGACCATTTTGTGTCTCTTTGTAGTAATTTTTTATATCTTTGTAGTTGCTCTGCATCTCTTTAAAGTTGAATCACTTCTCCCGAATGACTCGACTCTTAACTTGGACTTTGTCTAGAATGACTTGAAATTTAATTTGGACTTGTGTTGAATGACTTATGTCCTGATTGTGTATCGTCTTGAGTGTCTGGTTACTTTACTTGAACTTATTCTGAAATATTCAAGTCTTAACTTGACTGCCTCTTGACTAAACTTAAAACTTGTGTCATCTTGGACTTGTTTAGAATGACTAAGTCTAGTCGAGAACAACTTGAAACCCTACTTGGACTTGTCTTGAAAGATTTAACTGAACTTGGACTTGTCTCAAATGACTTGTGTCCTGATTTTGTCTTGGAAGTCTTGAGACTTAACTTGGATTTATCCCGAATGACTCGAGTCTTAACTTGGACCTGTCTTGAATGCCGCTATTCTTAACTTAAAACTTGTCTCAACTTGGACTTGTTTAGAACGACTTGGTCTTCACAGATGATTTAAACTCGTCCGTTATCGGAGTTTGTTTTTTGGTAAATTTGCTGGTATTTTCTGTGATTCCTCTGGAAAACTTCCTCCATCAAACTTTCTCTTTATCTGTCTTTACGTCCTCACCACCAAACAAAGAGGACAAAACACACACTCACAAGGTAGAGAGGCATTCACAGAGAGAGACATGAGGAGGAGGGGGGGGGACTTTTAGCCAGGAGGTCAAAGGTCAGGGGCCCTTAAACCAACACTTTGGCCCTCTAAAGCTCACAGCAATTACCTCTCAGACACACACACTCAGAATGGACTCGATTCACCGGCAGCACCAATTAATGGTGGTGGAGACGGCTGAAAGAGAGAGGCCATGGACACAATCACGGTCACTTATAGTGAGGGGCCCCGGACCCCTCGCTCGCTTTCTCACCCGAACACACAGAGAGAGAGAGAGAGAAAAGAAGAAGGGAGAATTAAGAGTGCAAATTAACTCTCTTTTTTTCCCGCTCTCTGTCTCTGCGTCGGTGAGCGAGCCGCCCGTCTGGATAATGAGGCCGTCTTTAACGCCGCGGATCAGACGCACAATGCCACACATCCACGCCGTGTGTGACACGCTCGTCTCACCTTCGCCGCGCTAACCGCCAATAATTGGCTGCTTTGCATTGAGGAGGCAGAGACGGCTGGTTGTTTTAACGGGAATGCTGTTTGTTCAACAGACAGAGGGAGACATCAGACGTCACAGACCTCACTGAGTTATTTATCTTCATCTCTGACCACCTTCCAAACCATCCTCTAGTCTTTAGATTGATTTCCTTCCTTCCAGCCTCTCGTTGGTTTCACTTCTCTTCTGTGAAATTCAACTTGATTAGATTTGAAACTTCCTGCAGATACTGAAGATAAACAGTCGATGTTTGTGCTGTGTTCTTTAGAGCTTTGTTTCTCCTCCTGTCAGACGATTTGATGCGTATCTACTCACTTTGCCCGTGATACTGTTCAACAGTGTGTTTTCAGTTCATCAAAGATAATTAGAACATTTTGGTCGCCTAAAAATGTCTTATTCAGCGTTTGGTTGTACTTCACCCTCTCGTGTCACTTCTGGTTGCAAAAAAACAAGATGGCAACGTCCAAAAACCAAGATGGAGACGGCCAAAAACCAAGATGGAGACGGTAAAAAACCAAGATGGAGACGGCCAAAAACAAAAATGGCGGCGGCAAAAAACCAAGATGGCAACGTCCAAAAACAAAGATAGTGACATCGAAATTGTACTTCAGTTTAGTACTTGTTTTAAACGTTACTTTCCACCACTTCTCCAAAACGATCGCAGCTCCTTCCTTCTTCACGTATCTCCGCCGTAGACGGACATGTAGTTAAATTAACTCCTTCCTATGTGACAGATTCCAGAGGGATTATGGGAAACGGAGGCAGGTCCCCATCCAGCCTGTAATCACATGCAGTGTGTGTGTGTGTGTGTGTGTGTGAAACCTCTTGCCCCATGTGTTCACTTACAGCGACACATCGATGTATATGCATGCTTTTACACATTCACACTCTTATATATGCACTGACACACACATGGTTACACACACTGGATGTGTGTGTGTTTCAGTATGAAAATGTGGGTAAATATCAGATACCACACACACACACACACACACACACCCTCGGGGGTGCAGGGTGACGGTGTGTGTGTCGGCAGTGTTAATGTATTCATGTGACTTCTGTCTGTGTGTAACTTCAGATTTACACTCCGTCGGTCCCCGCTGACACAAACAGACTTTATTCTGAAGTACGTCAACTTCAGTGACACGATACAAAGAAAACACAAAGCTTTTAATTTAGCGGGATCGTCAACTTCCTGTTTCAGTTGTTCTCGCCGGATTGTTCTGGTTCTGTATGTTTGAGTTTGGTGCTAACGCTGTTAGCATTCAGCATGACGAGTGATAATCATGTCACGGCGCCGTTAACACCGAGGTGCCCAGCGATGAAGAGATCTTTATCTCTCATTGTGAGGAGAGGACAAATGTCTCAGGACCACGATGACACTTCCTGATTTAATTTGCTTTAATTTCATGCCTGGTTGGAGACGTGAGGCCGTCTCGATGCAGACGCCGAGTTCTCACGTTATTAAGAGTTCAAACTAAACTCAGGAGGGCTCGCAGAAAATATTAGATGTAGTTTATCTCATTGTCTTTTTCAGTGGTAAAGTAAATTACGCCGTTAACAGAGCGCTCCATGGATGACGTATTTCTGTAGTCCAACAGGAAGTTAGCATCGCCCTGTTTACCGCCACAAACGCCAACGGGATTGTTCCATTTTAATAATAACACATTTCATTTCGGAAGTTCAAACCCGGTCTCACGAGAAGGCGTATAAATGCCAAATGTCACGAGTACGCATTTTTGCGTTTTTGCGTGTCATTTGATGGAGACGACCAAAAGCCAAGATGGCGGCGTCCAAAAACCAAGATGGCGACGACCAAAAACCAAGATGGCGACAGTCAAAAAACCAAGATGGTGACGGCCAAAAACCAAGATGGATGAAACACCGGTCAACAACAACGGCCTCCTGGTTAAAAGCCCACCATCAGTGGCCTTTCTGTCTTTTTATTCGACGTCACTAACGGTTACCGTAGCATTCATACGTGGATGTGTTTACATCGCAGTCAGTACAGGATACATGGCGTACAGATGACACACGGAAATCAAGAAAGGCGTACTTATTGCACTTATCGTGGCATTTCTACGCCTCCGTCATGAGTATGATATCAGGATGCTTTGTGTTTGTCTACTTGTTGTTTTGTTACAGTCGGAATGCTTTAACGCTCAGCAGCTCTGCAGCTGAGAGGAAGTAGTTTTATTGTGGCGGTGGTGTGAATATTAGCTGTTCTCACATTTTTCCCAGAACACGTGTGTTGTGGTTGTACGACAGAACCTGAACCCGTCAGCTGATGGATCGGTCTTAATATTTACTGATGAACTTTATAATCACTCAGATCTAAATGAGATGCAGTTTGTCCGTCGGTTGGTCATCACTCTTCTTCTTCTTCTCTGGCTCAGATTGCCGGTAGTTTAAACGTTTCGGAGGAGAGAGAGCGGGTCGACCTCCGGCTGATCCCCTCCGAGCGCCGAGTGTTTGGAGTCAAACTTCAGCTCCGTCTGATCTATCGGCCGCTGTGTTTAGGACCAAACCTTCAACCGGATCACTCAGCACGCACACAATGGATCACACACCGGGGACAAAGAGTGTGTGTGTGTGTGTGTGTGTGTTGACCATGTTCGTCTTCTCCGTCAGCAGCCAATTGGTCAGCTCATTAGAGGATCATACATCAGAGCTGGCCTGACCTCCCTCCTCGCTCTCGCTCTCTTCCTGGGACTCAGTTTGGATCCTCCAAACGTCCACTCTCTTAGCCCCAGTAGGCTCATTTTAAGTATAATTCTGAGGTACTTGTACTTTACATGAGTATTTCCATTTTATGCTACTTTCTACTCCTACTCCACATCTCAGAGGGAAATATTGTACTGTTTTACTCCACTACATTTATTTATTAATTATTTAGAAATCTCACTTGAAGGCGTGTATATATAACTCGACATTACAAAGACATTCCGCGTGTCATGAGGACACTTTTTGCCACGCAACAAAACTACGGTAATTCAGACTCCATTCAGAAAACAAGCATTTTAAAAGTTGTTTGCTTGTCGTCTTGCAGACAGACCTGACAAAGCATGAAATAAGAACTTTTTACACATCAATAATCATCATTATGTTGTTATTTCGGCATCATTTTGATCCGTTTACAACAACGTCACTGCCGTATTTATATGCCTAGATGACGTCATGTTGAGTGTTGATGGAGCAGCTGCATAGCCTGGCACTGATCCATCCAGACTCCATTCAGAAAACAAGCATTTTAAAAGTTGTCTGCTTGTCGTCTTGGTAACAGACCTGACAAAGCATGACTTTTTACACATCAATAATCATCATTATGTAGTTATTTCAGCATCATTTTGATCTGTTTATTGATATTAAATCACAGCACAATCTATTTATTTTGGGTTAATACCGCAGTAGAGACGCTTGGCTCGCTAGATACAGTCAATGTGATGTCACTGTATGTGAGTACAGCTCGCCGCCGGGTGACGTTATGAACCCAGACACGACGGCGTTTGGTTTTCTGACATATCTGGGACTTCAACAACATGTACAAAGCAGCAGCAGTAGTTATTTCTTCCATGGTTGATGGAGGAAAGAAAAGTTGTTGGTATCTATGGAGACGAGCTCCTCCTCCTCTCCAGAGCGTCTAGAACGAATGAACACAAATGATATTGGTGGTCCAACTCGCACGATTAAAGCGAGGCCTTTAGAGCTGTCCACTTGTGATCGGATCAGTCCTGTGTTTGTTTGACCCATCCACTTCCCTAATGTATATTACATTATTGGAATATAATTATTGATGCAAGTAAGCTCAGGGTTCAATGTTAGCTCACAGTGTCCCTGTTAAATGAACCAATACATAAATAATCACTATGAGGAGCACTGAACACACCTCAAGTGTTGGTCTCATCTCTGAGTCCTCTGATCCGGGACACAGCTGCTGTTTCCATGTAAATGTTGTGCAAATTTTAACCAAATCTCAAAAAAAAAATTAAAACTTGTGAGTGTTTCTACAAACGAATGCAATGTGAAAGTTGTCGAGTGGACGTGAAAAGATGACACGATGAGAGGTCCAGTAAATCCTCTGCTTTTGTCACGTTCATGAATTCATTTGTGTTTTTATTTAACCGCCGTTAATTCAGCTTTTTATTGATGGAGGTCTGGAACAGTTGTTGGCAGCATGAAGCCGATGCTGCATCTTTGAGCAGGTTGTGTAACATCGTTGTTTAATCTAAAAATCAGAGTTTTATCACGTTTTCTCTTTTAATCAATAAGCAAACTTTTCAACCACATCCAGGAGGGAAAACTCTCTTTTACTGTCAGACTCAAATATCTCAAAGAATATTCCATTGACGCCAATGAACCAAACCGTTGGATCAAACGTTCATGATCAACAGAGGATGGATCACTCTGACTCTGGTGATCATCTGACTCTTCATGTAACGCCACCTGCAGGTCAAAGTGTGTTGGACGGGTTGTTATGAGCAGTTAACGTAACGTTTGTCATCTGTCTGACAATCTCACCACGACGTCCATTTAGTAGCTGTTCTAGAGTTTTCCGTCATATTTTGCGATCTTCATCGGCAGACGGAGTTCGTCCAGTGGTCATAGAATATTAAATGTTTAAATTTTAACTTTGTCAGCATTTTAAGGATTTTGGTTTTCAGCCGTTGCCATCTTGGTTTTTGGCCTTCGCCATCTTGGTTTTTGGACGTTGCCATCTTGGTTTTTGGCCGTCGCCATCTTGTTTTTTTGCGACCAGAAGTGACACACAGGTTGGAGCAAAGTACAACTATAAGTTTTTTTCAAAAATATCCGTTTTTGTGACCCCAAAACTCTGTTTGCGTGTGAACCGTGTGAACCGTGTGAACCGTGTGAACCGTGTGAACCGTGTGAACCGTGTGAACCGTGTGAACCGTGTGAGCGAGAGGCCATAGCGTAGAGGAAAATATCCGTTCTCAGTGTTCATGTAAACGTAGTCGATTTAAAAAGAACAAAACTTCTCTTCTGATTCTGATTTGAGACCTTTTGGCTCAACAAAGAATCACGACTTCCACTGCAGAACAGACTCTGTCACTGTACACACACACACACACACACACACACACTATACATATATCTCCTCCAAAATATACCCACTTAACTCACCCTGACAGCCCCCCCCCCCCCCCCCCCCCCCCCCTCCGGTCCTCGCTGCTGTTGCTATTGTCCTAATACTCACAAACCAATTTCATAAACCCAGTTAACAGCCTGCAGAACTTCAGCGAGCTGATAGACTGACAGCTCTCTGACAAAAGGCACAAATCCCCCCGCCGCTAATATCTGCTGTCAGCCCAGACGCATCTAAAACGCCGCTAATGCGTCGCCCCTCTGCCGCCGTGCCCCCACCAACCTCCACCCCCCCTTCCTACACCGCCGCCACCGCCACCGCCACCGCCACCGCCACCTCCACCTCGCTGCAGCCGACAGACAGAAAAAGAGAGAGTGATATGAATACTCTGAGCATAACAATGCTATATACAAAAAAAAAAGCTGCTCTCTAATGGCGGCGGCGAATAGCGAAACATATTTAGCGTGACAAAAGGAGCTTCTGTGTGACGGGATGTTCAATCTTCCCAGGTGTCAGTGCCTTCACACGGGAGGGGAAATGGGTGCCAGACGGAGAGACATCCAAACCCCAGAAGTGCATCCTAAGTAGGCGTCGTGTTGCAGACAGAGCCGAGTGATGCTGATGGTGATAGTGATAGCAGCATGATGATGATGATGATGATGATAGCGCTGCTATTTGGCCTTGATGGGACGCCGTTTTTTGCCGCCACGCAAACAGTTTGTGTCGCTGCTTCCACTGTTTGGCTGCGTCTCTGAGAGCGGAGCTTGGTTAAACAAAAGGAGGTGTTTTATTGTGGCGGGGTGGCGGTTGAAAGACAGTAGAAGCTCTTTTTTTTCAGTTTAACGTCACATTTAGCGAGTTTAGTGAGTCGCGGTGCAGTTTGTCCAGAACGTTGAGCTGATGGGTGATGAGCTGGAAGGTCACAATGTTCCCGAGCAGGTGAAGCCATCAGACCGAACGCCCACTGAGACGTTTTCATCTCAAGTCATGTGAAGAATTTCATTTACACTTTGACCCCAGAACATTTTAAGAGTTTCAACCCCGTTAGCTTTATTTACTCCTGTGATGGAAGAGTTAGCTGGAGGCTAACTAACGCTAGCAGTGGGCTAAAATGTCCTCTTGCTGTGTTGTTGGCTGAATCCAGATATCACAGACATTAGAGATGATAAACTGTGATTGGAGGCTCTAGAGCTACAATATCAGAGAACAGCAACTGTTAGCAGAAAGATAAATATTAGCAACCCTTTCTCTCCGTCTCTGAAACGCTTCTCTGATATTGTCCACTATTGTTAAAAAAAAAAAACAATACTTGCTAGCCAGCGTTAGCTAACGTGTTCAGAGAATTATTCTGCCTGCGCTCACTAAACACGTCACCATGGTTACTATACTGTATATACAGTATATATATATATATATATATATATATAGTACTTTAGTGTAGTAGCTTTAATGTGAGTGTGTAAAAGTACTCTGCCTGACCTGCATCTGTACTACATCATCATCACCACAGCAGTAACCATGGTAACCGTCTCCGTCAGTCTCGGTCCGTACCTACAGACTCACCTGAGAAACACACACACACACACACACACACACACAGCTCTGTGTACATCCACCAGCTGGTTTCCTCTCTGCCAAGTCCTGTCAGTGTGTGTGTGCGTGTGTGTGTTTGAGTGTGTGTGTGTGT
This sequence comes from Sebastes fasciatus, assembly GCF_043250625.1. Lineage (NCBI taxonomy): Eukaryota > Metazoa > Chordata > Actinopteri > Perciformes > Sebastidae > Sebastes > Sebastes fasciatus. The sequence goes on along the minus strand of NC_133809.1, from coordinate 1,458,994 downwards.
GTGTGTGTGTGTGTGTGTGTGTGTGTGTGTGTGTGTGTGCGTGCGTGCGTGCGTGCGTGCGTGCGTGCGTGCGTGCGTGCGTGCGTGTGCATGTGTGTGTGTCAGAGCTTTTTCTTTGTTTAGTTGAAGTGACAGCAACAGCTTCTCCCTGTCTGCTGGTGTAGGACGTCAAACACACACACACACACACACACACACATACACACACACACACACATACACACACACACAGTAATAATCAGGTCGAGAGAGTGAAAGTCAGACTAACACACAGCTGTGTGTGTGTGTGTGTGTGTGTGTGTGTGTGTCGTATATTCATTGTGTTTATTTGAAGTTTCTAGTGTATTTGTACAACTGTTGTTGTTTATTTTGTGTGTGTGTGTGTGTGTGTGTGTGTGTGTGTGTGTGTGAGAGGGTCTGGCCGCTGCCTGCCTGAAGGACCCCCCCCCCTCTTCTCGCATCAGTTGCCTGTTGTCAGCCTGGAGACGGTTACCATGGAAACCAAGGCCTGCGATGATGGAGGGGAGAGAGAGAGACAGAGAGTTGATTGGCGTCTCTGTGTCTCTCTGTCTCTCTGTCTCTCTGTGTCTCTCTGTGTCTCTCTGTGTCTCTCTGTGTCTCTCTGTGTCTCTCTGTGTCTCTCTGTCTCTCTGTGTCTCTCTCTGTCTCTCTGTCTCTCTGTGTCTCTCTGTGTCCAGTCGCACTAAAAAGGCGAGTGAATGACACGACGATGCACACGGCAAAAAACGTACGATAACAACGCCGTTCTTGCTTTTGGCGTGTCATGTGTTACACCATGTAGTCTCATGTAAACGCATCCATGTAGATATGCTACGCTCAGAGCTAGTGACGTAGAATAAGAAGCGAGAGAGAGACTGCTGATGACGGGTCCAACAAACACAGGACTTTAGACCAGGAGACGTTGTTTTATTTTGGAAATGACGTTGGTGACGTGTTTTCCGTACTTCTGTTACGTTGTTGTACTTATTTTAAGCCCAACCGTGACGTTTTTCTGAATCCTAACTAAGTGGTTTTGTTGCCCCCTGCTGGTACTTCACCTTTATAGACGCATGTAATATTCACGTCTTTTACGATTTTGAAATCAATGTTTTTAACACCAGAATAGATATATCTGCTTCATCTGAGTCTCTGTGGAGGTAGAAGGAAGTTACCGCTTTTATTATGGTAGTCTGAGTAACGTGACGTCATATCCGTTCCGTATCCGTCAACCAAAACAAACCTCAGAGAGTCTAAAACGTTGGAGGGTCAGCGTGGATACGACCTGCACCCTCCCATGTTAAATCCAGCGTGGTAAACACTACACATCCAGGAAAGGATGGAAACACTTTGGGTTTCACACATGTTTTACCACCAGACCATGAGAACAAGATGAATCATACACTTCTAGGGACTTTTACTTTAAAAAATCTCTAAATGAATCCAATAAAAAATTTTGATTTTCAGCATGAATGTAGTTTAATATATAAGGGACATGTAATGTTTTATACTTCTGGTGAATATAATCCATCAATCTGATTTCCATAGATGTATTTAGTATCTACAGTTCCCTTTGTTAACACCTTATTTTGAAAAGCGGACGTAGTCCCACGTGTCTACTTCCTGTAACTTCTCCAAGGTGGTCTCTAGCTCTCCCGTCAGCTCCGTTCTCTTTATCCATCCATGGTCAGCTCCATCGGGGCCGTTTCAATGCAGAGAACATAGATGTCAGTATCTGGGTGCTCTACAGTCGTAGCGTCGGCCCATTTGACCACGGAGACGAGAGCGACGGCGGGCTCATCCGCCACATTACCGCCATACCATAACGTTTCCTGTCCGTGACAGCGTTAGCATGCAGCTAGAACAGACAGTAGTGTGCTGATTACTGTGTTACTTTAACTACTTGATTACAGACCAAAAAAGGAGATTTCTGCTGTTTTTATCTCCATCATTCTCTCTGGTCTCTCCACCTCCTGCCTCCCAGCAGTCGGCACTCAACAGTGTCGGCCAACACACACACACACACACACACACACACACACACATATATAATTCCTTCCACGACATCATCACTGTCTTGTCTGAGTCTTTGTGTGAATATCTTCCTCTCTCTCTGTCTCTCGCTGGTCCTAACAATAGCATGTTGTTTAAACACACACACAGCAGTGTGTGTGTGTGTGTGTTTCCCAAGGCATCATGGGAAAAAAACAGAGACAAAAAGTAGGGATGAGGGACAAGAGAGAGGAGAAAGAAACAAGAAAAGACGAGCTCACGGGGGGAAATGGCGGTTTGTGAAAATTCACACACACACACACACACACAAACAACAGTGGCAAGATTTAATACGGCGTTGAGGGTATTGAGGGTGTGGAGGTGTGATTTGGGGGGAGTGGGAAACACCGCCGCCGCCTCTGGTGAATTGGATCATCAACCACATCCCAAGACGCTCACACACACACACACACACACAGCGAGTTATTAGGTGGAGCAGGTACAGCTGGGACTTGGATTTAAAGACAACACCACCTGTCCTGATGGTAGTCTGACAGTGATTAACACACACACACACACACTCGCCACACAAAGACACAAAGACACAGATGCATGTACACAATATCGCTTCACATGCACACAATGATTCACTTCATATACACTCTTTTATCACAGATTAAAACACGCCACACATTCTTCTTCTTCTGCTGCTGCTGCTGCTGCGATGACGGCACAGACGGCGGTTTGTTGTTTCCTGTTTTTATGTTCGATAAATTGATGATTGACGAATGTGACAGAAGAGAAGAGAACAGAGTGTGTGAGCTCTTGTTGTTGTTTGAGTCAGATGTTTCAGATCTGTACATTCAGTCTAGAAGAGAGGTCGAGGACGTGGTTAGCCTAGCTTAGCACAACATCTGGAAACAGCTAGTTTAGCTTTGTCAAGATTCACATAATCCAGACAAGACTACCAAGCATGAACGCTGTATCAGCAGTATAGTGAAGTTATGCTAATGTTAGATAGTAGTAACTGGTCCATTGTCCTGAAGTGTTTTAGTCCTGGTTTGGTCCAATATTCATTTGGGTTCTAACCCTGGTTTGGTCCAATATTCTCTGATGTTTTAGCCCTGGTTTGGTCCAATATTATCTGGTGTTTTAGCCCTGGTTTGGTCCAATATTATCTGGTGTTTTAGCCCTGGTTTGGTCCAATGTTTTCTAGCATTTTTAGTCCTGGTTTGGTCCAATGTTTTCTTGTGTTTCAGTCCTGATTTGGTCCAATATTCATTTGGGTTCTAACCCTTGTTTGGTCCAATATTATCTGGTGTTTTAGCCCTGGTTTGGTCCAATGTTTTCTTGTGTTTTAGTCCTGGTTTGGTCCAATATTATCTGGTGTTTTAGCCCTAGTTTGGTCCAATATTATCTGGTGTTTTAGTCCTGGTTTGGTCCAATATTATCTGGTGTTTTAGCCCTGGTTTGGTCCAATATTTTCTGGTGTTTTAGCCCTGGTTTGGTCCAATGTTTTCTAGCATTTTTAGTCCTGGTTTGGTCCAATGTTTTCTAGCATTTTTAGTCCTGGTTTGGTCCAATGTTTTCTTGTGTTTCAGTCCTGGTTTGGTCCAATATTATCTGGTGTTTTAGCCCTGGTTTGGTCCAATGTTTTCTTGTGTTTTAGCCCTGGTTTGGTCCAATATTATCTGGTGTTTTAGCCCTGGTTTGGTCCAATGTTTTCTTGTGTTTTAGTCCTGGTTTGGTCCAATATTATCTGGTGTTTTAGCCCTGGTTTGGTCCAATGTTTTCTTGTGTTTTAGTCCTGGTTTGGTCCAATATTATCTGGTGTTTTAGCCCTGGTTTGGTCCAATGTTTTCTTGTGTTTTAGTCCTGGTTTGGTCCAATATTATCTGGTGTTTTAGCCCTGGTTTGGTCCAATGTTTTCTAGCATTTTTAGTCCTGGTTTGGTCCAATGTTTTCTTGTGTTTCAGTCCTGATTTGGTCCAATATTCATTTGGGTTCTAACCCTTGTTTGGTCCAATATTCTCTGATGTTTTAGCCCTGGTTTGGTCCAATGTTTTCTTGTGTTTTAGCCCTGGTTTGGTCCAATATTATCTGGTGTTTTAGCCCTGGTTTGGTCCAATGTTTTCTTGTGTTTTAGTCCTGGTTTGGTCCAATATTATCTGGTGTTTTAGCCCTGGTTTGGTCCAATGTTTTCTTGTGTTTTAGTCCTGGTTTGGTCCAATATTATCTGGTGTTTTAGTCCTGGTTTGGTCCAATATTATCTGGTGTTTTAGCCCTGGTTTGGTCCAATATTTTCTTGTGTTTCAGTCCTGGTTTGGTCCAATATTCTCTGATGTTTTATCCCTGGTTTGGTCCAATGTTTTTTGGTGTTTTAGCCCTGGTTTGGTACTATGTTTTCTGGTGTTTTAGCCCTGGTTGGGTCCAATGTTTTCTGGTGTTT
>NC_133809.1:1337056-1449556 GCF_043250625.1 Sebastes fasciatus | reverse complement strand
TTTTAATAATTCAATTTAATCATACACTGAATCATTAAAAAATATATATTATTTAAATAATGTCTTTTTTCAAATAATTCCATTTAATTGTGCACTGAATTAATAAATTAATTTATTTTAATTTATTTCATAGAAAATAATAAAATATTGAAGAAAGTTTCCAAAATAAAGACATATTTTCAATAAACAACATAAAAACATGACAATCAAACAAAAACAAACATCACACATCAGTAAATGAAATCAAGTAAAAATATTTTAGATGATTGAACTTCATAATACAAATAATAGATTTAATTCAAACGTGAATTCAATTAATTCAATAAAATAATAATATCCATTTTATTCAAGAAAATATTTTTAATAAATATTAAAAAAAAATCTAAATGTTATTTAAAACTATTTATAGCTTTGTGTAAAATGAATTCTTTTAAAACATGCATTATTATATTAATTATTTAAAGGAAGAAGAATGAAAAAGAACTTTTAAAAACTTGTTTATTAGCAGTATCTTTTAATTGCATAATTCAAATTTAGTTCATCAATCCCTGTCTATTATCTATTAATACATCAGTTATCTGATATGTATATTTATATATTAAACATTTAATCTGCTGGTTCTACATATTCAGTCTGTTAAAGTTGTTCCATCTTAAGTTCTTTATTTTGTTGATTTTAAAATCAGAAATGAGTTTTTCAGATCTGTTTAGTAAATCCTCTGTTCATCAGATGGATCCTTTAATTTAAGAGTAATTTAATTAAACACAAGTTCCCTCAAACGATCCAGATCTATTTCTCTAAAGGAAACTCTTCTTCTTCCTCACAGATATTTTATTCCCTCCTCCTCCTCCTCCCTCTCTGCTTCTCACCCAGATGAAACGCTGGAGACGACGACGGCGGTACGACACGTTCCCTCTCCGAGCAGTAAATCTCTCAGCTGTGTAACACGATGCCGGCGGTGTGATACCTGCTCCGACTCCAACACACACGCACACACACACACACACACCTGTTGTCTGAGGCTGGAGATGAAAACAGGAATAATTGTCCCGGACGGAGGGACGGACGGACGGAGCACTGAGTCACTTTGTCTCCTTCACACCTCACATGAAGCTGCTGCATCACAACATGAATATACAGGACAGAGGAGAGAAGCACAACACTCCACAAACCACTTTATTAGGTACACCTGGCCAGCAGTGGAGGAAGTATTCACATCCTTTTACTGCAGTAGAAAGTACTAATGCCACACTGAGAATACTCCACTGCGAGTAAAAGTCCTGCAAGGAAAACCTGTCTGAGGTCAAAGTATTATCAGCTAGATAAGAGAGATTAATATTACTGCTGCATTCATGTGTATGTAGCATTTTATTGATCATTTTCTCAACACATAAAGGAACATTTCATCCTTCAGTTCATCACAAACACTAAACATCAACCAGAGCTGTCAAAGTTAATATGATAACACAAATTAGTTTTAACGCCACTAAATGAATGCAGTTTTTAGGTTGTAGCAGCTCAGTTTAAAAGCTAGATTGAAGATACTGGTATCATAGTAAACTATAAAACCTGATGAATCCATCGGTACCAACCAGGTCAGACTAGCTGGTAGTGAAGGAGGTTAAATAACGCTCTGAAGTTGGCTGTAATTTTGTTGAAGAGGAAGAGGGAAAGAGGAAAAAGATGGAGAGGAGGAGAAGGGGGTTTGGAAGAGGGAAGTTTGGAGGAGGATGAGAGAAAGAGAAAGGAGGAGAGGAAGAGGAAAGGAGGAGGAGGAGAAGATGGAGAGGAGGAGGACATTACAAAGAAAGAAGGGTGGAAGAAGATGACAAGAAGAGAGAGAAGGAGAGGAAGAAGATGGAGAGGAGTAGGAAGTTATGAAGAGGAAACGGTGGAGGAAGATGAGAGGAAGAGGAAAGAAGGAGGAAGATGAGGGGAGGAGGAGGAGAAGATGTGAAGAGGACAAAGTTACAAAAAAGTAAGGGAGGAAGATGAGAGGAAGAGAAAGGAGGAGAGGAAGAGGAAAGAAGGAGGAAGATGAGGGGAGGAGGAGGAGATGGAGAGGGGGAGGAAGTTACAAAGAATGATGTCATACTAGCTGGTCATGAAGGAGGTTAAATAATGCTCCAAACTTACACTAAATTTTGGCGAGAAAAAACTGTCACATCCATTTTCAAAGGGGTCCCTTGACCTCTGACCTCCAGATCAGTGAATGTAAATGGGTTCTATGGGTACCCACGAGTCTCCCCTTTACAGACATGCCCACTTTATGATAATCACATGCAGTTTGGGGCAAGTCATAGTCAAGTCAGCACACTGACACACTGACAGCTGTTGTTGCCTGTTGGGCTGCAGTTTGCCATGTTATGATTGGAGCATATTGTTTTATGCTAAATGCAGTACCTGTGAGGGTTTCTGGACAATATCTGTCATTGATTTGTGTTGTTAATTGATTTATAATAATAAATATATACACACATTTGCATAAAGCAGCATATTTGTCCACTCCCATGTTGATAAGAGGATTAAATACTGGACTAATCTCCCTTTAAGGTTCATTTAGAACAGATAAAAAATGACTTTAAATGTAAGCTATTTGAATAAAATCCCCGTGAAGGTTTGAGGTTTAGAGTATATTAGTGGGACTAATAAAAGATCATCTCATCTTATCTGAACATGATTCAGATGTAAATGCGTTTCAGGTCTGAAGTATTTAGGTTGAAAAGTTTTAGAAATAGTTCCAATAGCATCTAAGAGTACAAATGGTAGCATTATGCTTAATTGGTGTTATGATTATGATTATTTCTGCCCTCTATGGGGTCTAAAGTTTTTTTATTAATTATCATTATTTTTTATTATTATAACTATTATTAATTAATTATTTTATTTATTTATAAATGTATTTATTTATTTAATTTGGTGACTTAAACAAATAAGAAAGAAGAAAGAAATATCAATAATATGGAATTTTCTTGAATAAAATGGATTATTTTATTGAATTAATTTAATTCACGTTTGAATTAAATCTATTATTTGTATTATTAAGTTCAATCATCTAAAATATTTGTACTTGATTTCATTTACTGATGTGTGATGTTTATTTATGTTTGATAGTCATGTTTTTATGTTATGTTTATTAAAAATATGTCTTTATTTTGGAAACTTTCTTCAATATGATTTTATTATTTTCTATGAAATAGGTAAGGCTAACTTTGATTTTATGCTTTCTTTATTGAACTCATGCTCATTAACTGAGGTACAGATACATAGACTGTTAAAAAATAATAATTACATACAGATTTAATAACATCAGGGTTTGTGTTTATGTTATATACATGATATTATAATAATTTATAAGTCTTTTTGTTTTTAATATTGTGTCTGATGTTGCTAAACTGTTTGAATTAATTAATAAAATGCAGGAGGCTTGATTCCCGAACATTTTGTCTTATGAATATATAAAAATAATAAATAATTGTATTATATACAGCATGTTATTTCCATTCTTATCTTGACTAAAATACATCATTACATCAAACATATTTATTTCAACATTCATCTTCAGTTTCTTTTGTAGAAAGTCGTCTCCGTCCGTCCAGAACAAAGAAATCACATTTATAATCAATATCCAAAACACAGTTTTTATACTTTATTTCATAAGTTCAATACAATATATTAGTTATATTATAATATATTGGCATGTTCATTACAATTATGTAAAAAATATTTTACAGTATAAAAATAAATTATAAATTATACAATAAATGAAATGTAAAGAGATGAAAAGATGAATAAAAACAAACAAACAAAAAAACGTCTGTTAAACAATTTAATAGTTTTAGTCAATTTTTAAAAATTTAAATATAAAGTTTGAAGTTATCAATCATTGGTCAAATATGTTTTAAAATCATTATCTTTAAAAAATATATATATTATGAGCCATAGCATGTTTGTTTTTTTATGCTATTTGATGACGTCATCTCCTGTCGACTGGAGGGAACACACACGTGGTGATGACGTCATGATGACGTCATGACCATACAGGATGCTGTCTGTCAGTCTGTCAGCAGCACGTGTGAGTCAGCTTCGTGCACTCAGGTACCTGACCCATGAAGTTGACCAGGTTCCAGATTAAAGTTGTCTCTTTAGTAACAGAGTTACATTTAGTCAGAGTCATGTCTGAAGATCAGACCGAAGAACCTCCGAGACTCTCCGAGACTCTGAGACTCTCCGAGACTCTGAGACTCTCCGAGACTCTCTGAGACTCTCCGAGACTCTCTGAGACTCTCCGAGACTCTCTGAGACTCTCTGAGACTCTCTGAGACCCGCCGAGAGAGAGACAAGATCTGGGGACGTTACACCACAGTGGTCCAGGGAGCATCGCTGACAGGTGAGACGGACACTCCTCCTCCTGCGATGGGGGGTCTAGAGGATTGACCTCCTGTAGCTGAGACCCTCCAGGCCTGTCCTCCTCCAGAGACTACAGAAGGTGAGTACCTTCTGTTAGAGCTGCATGTTGATATCATAATAACAGTGATGCTAGCAGTAAACTGTTACCTGGTTACCAGGTAAAAAAGTTCAAAAAGGTTACGAAGGTTGAAATGATGCTTTTGGCAGATAAACACAGCTCTGATGCATATGTTCCTTTTATTTATGACATTTTATGAATTATTATACTGTGACTGTTTAACATATTTTATGACACACTATTGACTACTATAGCTTTTATATGACTTTTATTTCATTTTTCGACATAATATACTATGACTTTTTTCATGAAATTTTTCAACACACTCATAATCATAACTTTTATTTAAATAGAATGTTACATTGAAATTAAAATAACAAGAGACTTGGCCAAGACAGGACAGGATAGCATCAACACATAAGACAACAGCATAAAATAGCAGCAGCATTAATAGGTACAACAACAATACATTACATCATATAGTGCAACAATACATTACATCATATAGTGCAACAATACATTACATCATATAGTGCAACAATACATCACATCATATAGTGCAACAATACATTACATCATATAGTGCAACAATACATCACATCATATAGTGCAACAATACATCACATCATATAGTGCAACAATACATTACATCATATAGTGCAACAATACATTACATCATATAGTGCAACAATACATCACATCATATAGTGCAACAATACATTACATCATATAGTGCAACAATACATTACATCATATAGTGCAACAATACATCACATCATATAGTGCAACAATACATTACATCATATAGTGCAACAAGGCAGCATTCTGGTTATGTTTTTGTTAGCTAATTGAAGCAAACATACAACGACCTTTTCATGACTATGACTTTTTTATCGATATAACTAACAGCTAGAGAAGACGCTCGGTTTTCAGCTGTCTGATTAACCGATTTTTTTTTGCCGGTCACATGATGGTTTTATGTCGGCACAGTTATTATTAAGTCCAAAATAAGCTGCGAAGGAACAACCTTAAAACATCTGGGACAACTCACTTAATCAGACACTTATGATGTTGTTAATCGTTCCCATGATGCTGCTCAGAGTAATCACAGTGTTCGTCAGCTAAAGAGCTCCGTTAACGGAGGTTACATTGAGTTACATTATGATGCAGTCAAGCTCTACTAGTAAAAATGAGTATTGGCCGTTGGTGAATTATACCGCTATCATGATGCGTTCAAATGTAATCCTGTAAAATTTAGTTTTTGCACGAAAAAACTCAAATCCAATCCACAGCAATATAAAATAGATATGACCTGTTGAACTTCCTAACACGAGCTCTAAACAGCTTATAATACTTTATTTAATTAGAACGACTAATTACAAGAATTTTTTAAGTAAAAGCAAATATTTAAATAAAAATATAATTTCATAATAATCATTTGAATTGTGTGTTTTCATGCAAACAACCACTAATAGATGACAATAACTAAGTATAGGGATAACATTTAGACTTTTTGACAGTTGGAATGAAACACAACGTTGAAGTGAAAGCAGCGCTCCATTTATTTAAATATGAAATTGCAATAAAAATATTGTCCGTAAAGTTTTGGCCATAATCATGCAGCCCTAGATCGTTTTATAAAAGTAAATGACTTAGCGTTCGGTTTCATTCAACATTAAATATCTTTTGCTTGTAAAGTAGTATATTCATTCGGGCGCTCAATGGTAACCCTAAATCGTTTTAACGCCACTAATTTCTTTAACGCAATCGATCTTCCGTAGGTCGTAGCGGCTCAGTTTTAAAGCTAGAGTGAAGATACTGGTATCATACTAAACTATAAAGCCTGATGAATCCATTGGTACCAACCATGTCAGACTTACTTGTTGTGAAGGAGGTTAAATAACGCTCCAAACTTGCGCTAAATTTTGTCGAGTCAAGTCAGCACACTGACACACTGACAGCTGTTGTTGCCTGTTGGGCTGCAGTTTGCCATGTTATGATTGGAGCATATTGTTTTATGCTAAATGTAGTACCTGTGAGGGTTTCTGATCAATATCTGTCATTGTTTTGTGTTAATTTATTTACAATAATAGATATATACATACTAGGACTGTCAATCGATTAAAATATTTAATCGCAAATTAATCACACCTTTTTTTATCTGTTCTAAATGTTCCTTAAAGGGAGATTTGTTAACTATTTAATCCTCTTATCAACATGGGAGTGGACAAATATGCTGCTTTATACAAATATATGTATATGTTTATTAATGTAGATCAATGAACAACACAAATCAATGACAGATATTGATCCAGAAACCCTCACAGGTACTGCATTTAGCATAAAACAATATGCTCCAATCATAACATGGCAAACTGCAGCCCAACAGGCAACAACAGCTGTCAGTGTGTCAGTGTGCTGACTTGACTATGACTTGCCCCAAACTGCATGTGATTATCATAAAGTGGGCATGTCTGTAAAGGGTAAGTTTGGAGCGTTATTTAACTTGATTCTCAACAAGCTAGTCTGACATGGTTGGTACCAATGGATTCATCAGGTTGTGTAGTTTCATAAGATACCAGTATCTTCACTCTAGCTTAAAAACTGAGGCCGCTACAACCACGAAAGATTGATTATGTTAATGATGCTTTAAGGAAATTATTGGCATTAAAACGTTGACGGCCCTTAATACATACATTTACATAAAGCAGCATATTTGTCCACTCACATGTTGATAAGAGGATTAAATACTTGACAAATCTCCCTTTAAGGTTCATTTTGAACAGATAAAAAAAGGTGTTATTAATTTACAATTTACAACATTAATTATTAATTAACATGTTTACATTGACCTCGTTTAACACAAAGTTTATTCTGCTTGAAGAAATCTGAAACTCTAAACTAACTTTTTTTCCACCGTCCCAAATTTAATATCTTTGTTTTTCTACGTTATAATTAGTTAATAAATTCAAAGTAACTTTTAACATAAATCAAACATCAAAAGTGTTTCTTCTTCTTCAGAAATTTATAATTATCCAAAACTTCTTTTTAAATTTTAAAAAGTAATTTTATTGTTGTTGTTTTTTGTTTTGATTTTGTTATTAACAATGCAGCTAAATTAAATTAAATAATAAAAAATTATGTATTAAAAAGTATCATATCGTCCCCAAAGTTCATTTTCATCCTCCCGGATCATATTTTATTGTGGCCGCGGGCCGACGGGAAGCTGGAGCACTGGTTGTGTGTGTGATGAAATGTGTGTGTGTGTGTGTGGTGTGTTTGCAGGCTGCAGTCATCCAACAGGTCTAGTTGAAACTAATCTTGATATGTTGAACAAGCAGCAGCCTCTTCCTCCTCCTCCTCCTCCTCCTCCTCCTCCACTCTGATAAATAATAAACGACCTTTGAGTGGCTCCAATTTATGAGCCGGTGAGAGCAGGGGCCCGATAATGGACTAATTAGTTGTATCTCACATTAACTGATATCGGACACTCGGCTCCTCAATGCTAACTTTTATGTCTGGGATCTGCCCCGGGGGCCCTGATTTGGGACACCCAAAATGGAGGAGGGGAGGAGGGGTAATTTTCTGTTCCGGTGAGACCGGTGGAGGACGAGGAGGAGGAGGAGGAGGAGGAGGAGGAGGAGGAGGAGGAGGAGGAGGAGGAGGAGGCTGGGTGGAGGTATTTCGACAACTACTAACAGGTATTTTCTGTGTATCAAAGCTTCCACAATCCCCGACGGAAACAAAACCAGAGAAGGAAAATGCACAAACTGACAAAGTGGATGTGAGAGCCTGGCCGTGCAGCGGTGGCGGCGGCGGCGGTGGCGGTGGTGGAGGAACAGGGCAGGGCGGTGAAAACAGGTGAGGCTTTGTTTGGCTGAGTTTTCTGAGGTAGATCCATATCAGGAATCCTCTCCCGCTCTTGCCTCGCGCTCTCTCCGAGGCGGATCGGTTTACGGCGTGGAGACTTGCTGTCGCCTCTCCGTCGGCTGACAGACAGGCAGGAAGGAAAGCAGAGGAGGGAGGAGAAGAAGAAGAAGAAGAAGAAGAAGAAGAAGAAGAAGAAGAAGAAGAAGAGAACATCTCAGTCATGAAAACACAACATCATGGATCCCCCCAAAAAAAAAAGAGGATTCAGATGAGATGAGATAAAAGTTTTATGATACCTGAGGGGGTGGGGGGGGGGGGGGCGATCCGGCAGCAGAGAACTGGATACTGATAAGACCTGAGAAGAGTGCAAACAGAGAGTGTTGAAGATAATACAACGTGTACAAACAGTAATAAACAGGGTGGAAATAGAACAAGTGCAACAAAAGCCCTGGATAACAGTGTGTGCACCGCGTGGAGATCAACCCACAGATAACGTGACCCGGGGATTAAACATGACAGAAGAGGATTTATACCTGTCATCAAACACTCTCCGTGTTAACAGGTGGAGCAGCGAGTTTAAACGTGTTCAGACACATCACCAGAAAGAACAGAAAGCTGATTAACCTCACTGGAGCTTTTGGACAGAATATTAAAAGTTTACAGCCAAGCGAGCAGCTCTGTGAAAGCCGTTACACGGCGAGGACGTGACCAATAAACCACACGGATATGCCTAAAACTCACCTCAACTCTTTATTGTGAAAGGTGAAAAAGGAAAGAGTGGATCTTAAGATTTTTAAATCTACTTTTTTAACGCCAGAATCGATACATTTGCTTCATCTGAGTCTATGTGGAGGTAGAAGGAAGTTACTGCTTTTATTGTGGTAGTCTGAGTAACGTGACGTCATATCCGTTCCGTATCCGTCAACCAAAACAAACCTCAGAGAGTCTAAAACGTTGGAGGGTCGTCGTGGATACGACCTGCACCCTCCCATGTTAAATCCAGCGTGGTAAACACTACACATCCAGTAAAGGATGGAAACACTTTGGCTTTCACACATTGACAGGAAAAGCAGAGCTAGACAGAGCAGAGCTAAAGCTGCATGCTCACTTCTAAAAAAAAAAAAAAAAAGGGCCAAAATATCTCCGAACAGAGACGGAAAAAAGGCAAAAAATATGTCTGAAAAAAAGCCGAAACAAAATGCCAAAGTATGTCCGAAATATATCCGAAAAAAAGGCTGATATATGTCTGAAAAATATCCATAAAAAGTGTGAAAAAGTCAGCAGGAAACATTATGGTATCGAGGTAACGTTATGGTATGGCGGTAACGTGGCGGTGGAGCCGGCCGTCGCTCTCGTCTCCGTGGTCAAATGGGCCGACGCTACGACTGTAGAGCACCCAGATACTGACATTATGTTCTCTGCATTGAAACGGCAAGTAGAAGGAAGTAGACACGTGGGACTACGTCTGGTTTTCAAAATAAGGTGTTAAAGGGAACTGTATAAACTAAATACATATAAAACATATAAAACGTTACATGTCCCTTATAAATTAAAAAAGAAAATACCAGAAGCTGACGGCAAGGCCTACAGTCTGTGATGGAAGGATAGACTACAGTCTGTGATGGAAGGATGTATTCACCATGACTTTACTCAGGTAACTTTTCCCGCTGAGATGCTAGACGTCGTGTAAATCAAGATCAGGGCTGTCAAAGTTAACGCGTTAATGCTAATTCATTTTAACGCCACTAATATCTTCAACGTGATTTTTAGGTTGTAGCGGCTCAGTTTTAAAGCTAGAGTGAAGATACTGACATCATAGTAAACTATAAAACCTGATGAATCCATCGGTACCAACCATGTCAGACTAGCTGGTCATGAAGGAGGTTGATTAACGATAATAATGATTTATGATTGACAGCTCACCAGGACGTCGTGGATCAGCGCCTGATAGGTCCAGGTGTGCTGGAGGGGCGTGGCCATGTCCACGTTACGATCTGCCAGGACGAACAGAGGAGAGAAGAGTCGTTACACACAGAGCCCACGCCTGAGCTGCTAGTGATACACAGCACTGCATTATGGGAAGTGGAGTTTCCCCATGACCTCACACCGCTTCAGTTTTATCCTTTGTGACAAATGTTTAATGGACTTTACCTGAACTGTCCGACGGCCATGTTGTCTCCGGTGAAGAGACTGTTTCTGGCGTCGTGCAGGTTCTCACGAAGCTTCTTATCCAACTTCTACAACACACACAAAATATTAAATATTATATAAACACTTCAGTAAAACTCTTGGTGCTGTCTGATTTAGAGGTGACGTGTGTCTCTGTTTCACACAGAACTCTACGGAGGTATATATAAGTATATATATATATATATATATATACACACGTATATATATTAGGGCTGTCAAAGTTAACACGATAACGTGACGATCATCTGCACGTCCTCATAAAGTTGGTGACGTATAGTTCCCCCTCCAGCAGCGCAGGTTATTTATACACCGGAGTTCTGATCCGCTGATTACACTGAAATGAATGAATATTGCTGTTTTAACTGCAGGTGTGATCCGGATTCCTTCAGGCTGACAGCATCTTATATTTTTGTTCTTCACAAATCCAATGAAAAGACTAAAAACCGACAATGTTTAAACAGTTTTTGGACAAAAATGGAGGCCGTAAACTAAAAACCCATCTATTTAATTTGGCTTTAATGTAGTGTTTTATAGTTTTATAATTTTGTTTTTTTTATTTGTAATGCTTATTTTATTTATCATCATTATAGTGTTTATTTTACTCTATTTTATTTAATCAACATTTTATTGCTGATCATTATTTTCTATTTTATTTTATTAATATTGTATTATTTTTAATACAATCTGCTTATTTTGTGTTGTTTCATCATTTTTATTAATTTATTTTTATTTCCTTGTATTTTATTTATCATCATTATAGTGTTTATTTTACTCCATTATATTTAATCAACATTTTATTGCTGATCATTATTTTTTATTCAATTAAAATTATATTATTTTAATACAATCTGCTTATTTTGTGTAGTTTAATAATTTGTATTTATTTATTTTTATTTTACTTGTATTTTATTTATCTTTTATTATCTTAAATACCCCTCTCTTGTATTGCTTTCTTATTCAATGAACTTTTATTTTGGTTGTTTTGGTGTGCATGTCTCTATAAATCCATTTTTAACATTCACTTCAACACTGCATTTGACTTGTTTAAAAGGTTCTATATAAATAAAGTTTGATTGATTGATTGATTAAACTTAATTTAACTAAACCAACTCTTTAGCAAATAATCTTGGCAGCTGTGTCGTTATTATCTGATGAAAATCAATTGTTATATTTTCCACAGAGGTTACACTGAAAACATGGTGAGCACTATACCTCACTGTTAGTTCCTGTAACTTGGTGTATTTCCCTAATAAAACGTTTGATTTTGATGTATAAATACTCATAAATAAGGAGTAAAACTTGTCTTTTTTATTTCACTGTGTCTTTAAGATGTTAATGTTTACAGTAATATAATAAAAAAGATGATATAAAGCACCACACCTTCTTCTTCTTCTTCTCCCTTGATGACTGTTGAGCGTTTGTTCTGGAGTTAATCCCTGACATGATGTCTGGTTTCTGCTCCGACACTGAAAGTAATCCAGGAGAGACGAGGCGGAGGGGGAGGAGGGGGGGAGTCAGAGGGAGTCAGAGGGGGAGAGAAGTAAATCTGAACAGTAAGTGAGAGGTAGAGCAGGTTTAGATAATTAGTCACCTCATTTCCAATTAATTAACACAGAACAGCACAGTTCTGTAACCTGGGCTGCAGGTGTGTGTGTGTGTGTGTGTGTGTGTGTGTGTGTGTGTGTGTGTGTTACACGACACGTTTGCTGAAGTGTTTAACAAATGACATTTGTGTTGAGGCACGTTGCAGCCTCCTCCCTGCTGAAACAGAAATCTGAGAATCAATCACATGACGTTACTCCACTCTGATAACGGTAAGAAGTCTTAAAGGGACAGTTCGGATGTTTTGAAGTGGGGGGGGACGACACCCACCTGGAGCGCAAAACAAAAGCTCTCTCCACTGTCCGCCAACGCTGGGATACCTGAGGCTGATGCTGCGTGCACGTTGATATCATGACAGGAAAAGGAAAGTCATTTGGTCTCTGCGTCTCCCTCCACGCTGCTACCGAGTAACAGAACGAGGAGCCTCGGCAAAAGGGGGCGCCGTTCATCTGAATGCACGCTCGCGCTGCAAAGCCGGCTTAAAAACAGAGACTAGGGATGTTAATAATTAACCGTTAACCGGCACTAAGCATTTTAACCGATTAACGCTATCGGTTAAAATAAATGTTAAAGGGACTGTTTGTAAGAATCACAAATGTCTTGTTAACGGCAACACCTGCTGCAAAAACAAAAGCACAATATCACTCTATATTTCAGCTGCTTGGCAGTAATGTTAGCTGACCAGACCAAGGTCTCTCCATGAATCAATGCTGATCCTAGTGTTGGCTTTTCCTGCCTCAGCCCCCCGACCGCGGCCGGAGGGAACGGGGGAGACGCCGGAGTTTTGGTCGGAGACGATAAGGCAGGCAGAGGAGCAGAGTAAAGCAGAGGCTACGGTCTAAAACGTTGGAGGGTCAGTGTGGATACGACCTGCACCCTCACATGTTAAATCCAGCGTGGTAAACACTACACATCCAGTAAAGGATGGAAACACTTTGGGTTTCACACATTGACAGGAAAAGCAGAGCTAGACAGAGCAGAGCTAAAGCTGCATGCTAACTTCTAAAAAACTCTGAAAAAAAACTCTGAAAAAATGTCAAAGTATGTCCGAAATATGGCCCCAAAAAGTCTGAAATACATCCGAAAAAAGGCTGATACATGTCTGAATAACAGTCTGAAAAATGCCTGAAAGATGTCCGAAAAAAGTGCGAAAAAGTCAGCAGGAAACGTTATGGTATGGTGGTAACGTTATGGTATGGTGGTAACGTTATGGTATGGAGGTAACGTTATGGTATGGTGGTAACGTTATGGTATGGTGGTAACGTTATGGTATGGTGGTAACGTTATGGTACGGAGGTAACGTTATGTTATGGAGGTAATGTTATGGTATGGAGGTAACGTTATGGTATGGTGGTAACGTTATGGTATGGTGGTAACGTTATGGTATGGAGGTAACGTTATGGTATGGTGGTAACGTTATGGTATGGTGGTAACGTTATGGTATGGTGGTAACGTTATGGTATGGCGGTAACGTTATGGTATGGCGGTAACGTTATGGTATGGCGGTAACGTTATGGTACGGAGGTAACGTTATGTTATGAGGTAATGTTATGGTATGGAGGTAACGTTATGGTACGGAGGTAACGTTATGGTATGGAGGTAACGTTATGGTATGGTGGTAACGTTATGGTACGGAGGTAACGTTATGTTATGGAGGTAATGTTATGGTATGGAGGTAACGTTATGGTATGGTGGTAACGTTATGGTATGGTGGTAACGTTATGGTATGGAGGTAACGTTATGGTATGGTGGTAACGTTATGGTATGGTGGTAACGTTATGGTATGGTGGTAACGTTATGGTATGGCGGTAACGTTATGGTATGGCGGTAACGTTATGGTATGGCGGTAACGTTATGGTATGGCGGTAACGTTATGGTATGGTGGTAACGTTATGGTATGGCGGTAACGTTATGGTATGGCGGTAACGTTATGGTATGGTGGTAACGTTATGGTATGGTGGTAACGTTATGGTATGGAGGTAACGTTATGGTATGGAGGTAACGTTATGGTATGGCGGTAACGTTATGGTATGGCGGTAACGTTATGGTATGGCGGTAACGTTATGGTATGGCGGTAACGTTATGGTATGGCGGTAACGTTATGGTATGGCGGTAACGTTATGGTATGGCGGTAACGTGGCGGCTGAGCCGGCCGTCGCTCTCGTCTCCGTGGTCAAATGGGCCGACGCTACGACTGTAGAGCACCCAGATACTGACATTTGTGTTCTCTGCATTGAAACGGCCCCGATGGAGCTGACCATGGATGGAGAAAGAGAACGGAGCTGACGGGAGAGCTAGCTAAGTTGACAAAAATCACAATAAATCACAATACATATTGAATCGGCACCCAAATATCGTGATAGTATCGAATCAGGAGATTGTCCCAGCCCTATTGTGAATTGTTTGCGGATGTTTTAATCACGATGCATGGTGTTTTGGATGAACTCCACCTGCCATCACAGAGCTTATTCGCCTATTGGTGTGCTTTATGTATAAATATGGGTGTAGTTTCCACGTTTTCAAACACTTTGACATGACGAAGATCCAAATGTAGTCAATAAACATATTGCTGCATGGAGTCATGTGCAGACGTTTCCTTCTTCTATAGTGAAAACAGTGTATTACCTACAGTAGACGGCGGTCGGCACGGCCCCAGTTTAGAGAAACAGACAGGAGTACCAGCACGGGAGCAAAGCCATGTGCTGCTGTGGACGGGGGGGGGCAGCAACACGGATTTTAGACACCTAAAAAATCTATATCAATTTAAGTGTACGTTACATTTAGAATCATTTTAACTCACCATAAGACAGACCTTTCTGACGGGGACCTGGAGCCGGTATGTATTCTCTCTCCTCAGTGGCTTTGAGATGGCTGACAGCGTGACCTCTTCTCTTCCGCTGACAAACATCTGAAGGGTCAATAGAAACATATATATCACAAACATTACTCCTTCTGTATTACATGTCTACATCCAAAACGAAAACACAATGAATATTATTTATTCACACCATCTTTCTGTCATAATAACACTACTGTTAATAGTTTAGTTTATCAGTCACTGTCAATAACACCAAAACATCCACTGCTCCCATTAGAGATTACAATTTGAGTTTTTAATGCATGCAATTTTTGAATATGTACATATCTGTCACTGTCAATATAAATCATACAGTATATAAACACCTTTACATGTTCATACTGTACATAATCATCCAGTCATGTATATCCATTCACTATTTATTTCTATATTTAGGCCACGCCTATTTTTTCACATACTTGTGTACATAATAGTCCCGTCTATTCTTCACCTTATTTGTCCAGATGTGTTGTCCTTGTTTCTAGCTGTAGTGACTATTAATGTGCAAGTACATTGAGAGCAATGCACAAAAAATAATCCTTGTACTTGTTTACATACTTTGCCAATAAAGATGATTGTGGTTGGACTTTATTTGAATGTCTGGTGAATTATTCTAGAAGGATGTTCGACTGTAGGATAAATATCCGTCTCGGTTCCTTCCCTAAAAAAACT
The DNA here is from genome assembly GCF_043250625.1 of Sebastes fasciatus. Classification (NCBI taxonomy): domain Eukaryota; kingdom Metazoa; phylum Chordata; class Actinopteri; order Perciformes; family Sebastidae; genus Sebastes; species Sebastes fasciatus. Next base: position 1,433,897 of record NC_133809.1, on the reverse strand, counting down.
CACCGTCTTGACAAGCCGTCATCTGGTGGACTTGTCTCTTCGCTGCTATACATACTTGTCAGGACATCTTCTAGCTGCTAAAACCAGCATGTCCTCCAGCGCTGGCACTGGTCCCAGTATGTCAGAGCACAGGGCTGGATGAAGAGGGCCGCTCCAGGCAGACTGACACCGATACTGCGAGCTGCCTCCTCTTTCAGCTTTCTGCTCCAGTTAACTGGAGCAGAAACCTGCAAAACTGCTGCTGCTTCACATTATAACGTTACTGTCTGAGAAGTATTTTAACTTTAGCTTTAGCCACCTTTAGCTTCTGAAGCTTTAGCATCGGGTGTCCATTATCTACTTCAGCTTTAGCTGTCAAACATCATTTAGCCACCTGATCTCTCTACTTTATATACCTCCTCTGTTATTTTATCTTCAGCTATTTAATACCCTTTCACTAATTTAGCTTTAACTACCTGGTGTCTTTCAGCTTTAGCTACCTGGTGTCTTTCAGCTTTAGCTACACAACATCCTTTAGCCCCTATAGCATTAGCTTCCTAATATTCTTTAGCTTCTTTAGCTACCTGATGTTCCAGCTGCTTTAGCTACCTAATGTCCCTTAGCTGCTTTAGCTACCTAATGTCCCTTAGCTGCTTTAGCTACCTAATGTCCTTTAGCTACCTAATATCCTTTAGCCGCTTTAACTACCTAATGTCCCTTAGCTGCTTTAGCTACCTAATGTCCTTTAGCTGCTTTAACTACCTAATGTCCTTTAGCTGCTTTAGCTACCTAATGTCCTTTAGCTGCTTTAACTACCTAATGTCCTTTAGCTGCTTTAGCTACCTAATGTCCTTTAGCTGCTTTAACTACCTAATGTCCTTTAGCTACCTAATGTCCCTTAGCTGCTATAGCTACCTAATGTCCTTTAGCTACCTAATGTCCTTTAGCTGCTTTAACTACCTAATGTCCTTCAGCTTTAGCTGAATAATATTCTTTGAATACTTTAGATAACTGATGTCCAAGGGTTACTTAAACTTTATCTGAATAATGTCCTTTAGCTACATTAGCTTAAGTTAACTAATGTCCTTTAGCTGCTTTAGCTACCTAATGTCCTTTAGCTGCTTTAGCTACCTAATGTCCCTTAGCTGATTTAGCTACCTAATGTCCCTTAGCTGCTTTAGCTACCTAATGTCCTTTAGCTACATTAGCTTTATCTGAATAACATTCTTTAGCTACATCAGTTAGCTTAAGTCCCAGCTAAGTTAGCTACGTAATGTCCGTTAGCTACTTTAGCTAACTGTTACTTACTTAATTACTTTACTTAAATAATTACTTTAGTTACTTACTTAATACCTTCTAATATAATGTCCTTTATGTGATCATAAAGATCTGAACTGATAAATAAGACTTTATTTAACTGATGTCCGTTAGCTGCTTTAGCTGCTTTAGCTGCTTTAGCTTCTTTAGCTGCTTTAGCTTCTTTAGCTGCTTTAGCTGCTTTAGCTTCTTTAGCTGCTTTAGCTGCTTTAGCTTCTTTAGCTGCTTTAGCTTCTTTAGCTGCTTTAGCTGCTTTAGCTGCTTTAGCTTCGTTAGCTTCTTTAGCTTTAATAACATTCTTTAGCTGCTTTATCTTTAGTGAAGTGATATCTCAGGTGAGTTAAACTTGATCTAACTACCTGTATCTACTGTAACTAGTTAAACACCTTTAACTACCTTCTGATGAGGCTGGTTGATGACCGAGGTCTATCGATCACCGCTCAGAATCGATCACCGCCATCAGCGCACACGACCTCCCACAATGCACCACGCTTGAACATGAACCTGACCAAAGAGTATAGAAGCACCGAGATGAACCTCCGATGTTTATTTATTTTTCGCCATTTTGGAAAACGCGTATTATATTATTAATACGTAATTGTTCAACACAGTCCATTTCGGTAGAATATGGCAACAGAATAGTGTTTTACTTTTGTACGGCACTTTGTAGGCGGACGTTTTTAAAATGGCCAAAGCTGGTAGCTCTGCTGCTGGGCGCTGAAGAAATGACCTCAACATCTTCGCAACATATGTTCTTTGGCTGTTTCCGATACTGATATGACTGCAAGACGCAGTGCATGATGGGAAACTCCTGGCTATCGCCTGATCTAAGAGCTGATTGGCTCTTTAGACAACAAACACCATGGTTCATAGAAAATACTAGTTTTCTGTATAATTGTAATATTAAACACTAAATTGTAGTTTTTTAGTGAAGGTTTAATCTGTTAACAAATACATTTTGTGTGGTTAATAATAATAATAATAATGTTATTTTTAAAGCACGTCACAACAATTGCTCATTACAACAATTGCTTTACAAGGCAGACATAAAAATAACAAAGGATGGAATATAATGCCACCATATATATATATCCCATTGGTCCCGTCTTCTGTGTTAAGTGCAGGTCGAGCACAGACGTTTTTATAATTTAGCCTGTTAACGTCATTATCATCATTATTATTATTATTATTATGACACTGTGACTGTCATGAGTCAACCGAGCAAAAATACGAGTGACCCAGAAAAAGACTGCAGTTTTAAATGTGTTTCCTTCTTCAGGAAATAAAACACAACTTTTGGATTCACACCAAAGTCTATTCATATTTTGCTTATCTTTGTGTGTGATTGACTTTTAACAGATGTATCTACGAGGAGCTGTTTTCATAACCAGCAGCAGTGTTACAGCTGATTGACTGGAGTGTAAAAAAATAATAAAATAAATCTCCCATCGAGTGTGATTTTTTTTCTTCCTTTAAATCATTCAGCGTTCATGTGAACATGTTGGCGTATTTTATCCGCAGGTTGTGAAACCCAAATCCAGTCTGAATAGAGCTGGTATGAATTAATGAACGGCAGTATGCGGCTCTCCTTTCTGAAACGCCGCCGACGACGACGGTTAAGTCGATTTTGACAGGCAATTAGGAAAAAGGCCCACAGAAATATTTTCAAAACAAAAGCTCTTGATGGCTTAATGGCTGGTAAATCCAGGCCTCCTGCAGGAGGAGCCAGGTGGGCGGTTGAGGGAGGTGAAACACGGCCGTCTGCGGTTAAACAGACCTCCAGGAGTCAGTAGTCCTGAACCAGGCCAGACCAGGCCAGACCAGGCTAAACCAGGGAATCTACAATCATATGGGCAGTGGTGGAATGTCAAGTAGTCTGTACTTAAGTACAAATTATACTTGAGTATTTTCTTTTCATGCACTTCTACTCCACATTTATCTGCTTTAGTTACATTAAAAAAATAAGATTTTTGCACAAAACATATAAATAACTATAACAAACTAATTAATCTACCCAACAGTTTATACTATTACAGTTGTCAGTTGACAAAAAATTTAATTTTTCATTTAAAAACGTGAATATATGCTGTTTTTTCCTTTTAATAATTGTGATTTGTTTGTAATAACATTAAGGTTCGGACTGCAGATTAATCCAAAATGAAAAAATAATCATTAGTTAATAGTTCAAAATGAGCTCCAGCTCAACCAACAGTAAAATCCTGCTTTTACATTAATGCATGAATAATAATAATCTAATGATAGAATATATAGTAGTACAACAGTCATAGTTTTAATACTTTAACTGCCTTTTACTGATTATACTGACATACTTTTATCTGTAGTGGAGTAATTTCACAGTGTGGTATTAGTACATTTACTGCAGTAAAGGATCTGAATACTTCCTCCACCGCTGAAGAACTGAGTCATTTGTTGTGATTTTGTACAGAATTAAAAAGATAACTTTCTACTTTAAAGATAAATGTTTTTGTTGATATTAGGATCCAAATTACGAGTTCGTTTTTGTGTGATCCGACCTTTAGAAAGCACCAGAATTCATCCTGAAACCGTTCTCGTCTACTGCTCTAAAAGAGATTTCTCCAAAAGTGTAATATAGATTTGTTGCGTCGTCCAAGTGGCTGGTTTTATTAATAGTGACACGTGGCATATTCTGACATACAGTACGTAGAAAAAAATTTCACTTTTGCCCCATTTTCTTTACACGACTCACTTAAACCTTAAAACATAACGTGCAAAGTGGCCTCCTGTATATTAATATGTGCTCTAATCTGTGTTTTGAGATTCTATAACTTAATTTGTCATCAGATATTTCGTTGGTTTAGGTTTAGTCAACAAAAGGATGGTGGTTTGGGTTAACATAACTACGGAAGTGGCGTTACTTAAGTACGGAAGTTACGTGACAAATAAATCAACGTTGACTTCTGGCCTCACACGGGGCACAAACAGTGGCCTCCTGGTGAAAGTCTGGTGTTTTTAGACCCACCCATCCACCTTGACCTCCTCCCTACACGGCGTTTGTCGTTCTTTATACTAAGTGCATGACTTTTCATAGATGTAGCTACGAACGGTGTGTGAGACCAGCCTCCTTAAAATGTCTATGGATACGTTAACTTTTAGTTTCACAAGGGACACAAAGAGCCAACCCGGTCTCACAGGAAGGCGTATAAATACCACGACATTACACGGACATACCGCGTGCCATGAGTACACATTTTAGCCTTTTCGCGTAGGTTCAGACAAGAAAACCACTGTAAGGGAAAACATCATGGTTGGGTTTAAAATTAAAACTAAGAAAAACATGTACGGAAACAACTACGGAAAACACGTCACAAACATCACTAACGTAACTATCACGGGTCTCCTGGTTAAAGGTCCGGTGTTTGTTGTTTCGCTTTTTAATCTACGTCACTAACTCTTACCGTAGCGTTTATACGTGGATGCGTTTACATTGCAGTCAGTGCAGGATACATGGCGTACAAATGACTCAAGAAAAGGCGTACTTATTGCACGCTGAACGCCTTGCACATTATCGTGGCATTTCTACGTTTTTTGTGCGAACAAGCTGGAAGAGCAGTCTTCTGGGTGAAGGTCCTGTTTGTTTGAACCATTCCACCTTTAGAGAACTTTCTCGCATGTTATACTCCGTCTTGGTTTGTCTTTCTACTGTTTCCATAATCACCAACTCTGGTTTGGTTGAAATAAACGCTTAAATCACTGAGTTATATGTTATAAGAAACAATCGTTATACGCTCCCCTCAAAGCCACCAGACCCCATTGACAGAAACAGTCATTTTACCTCGCTGATCGACGTTTCGTTCTAATTGGACAGAAACAAAATAAAACTGATCAAAACCGTCTTTGTTAGTATTTCCACTGTTTCAACAATCACCAACTCTGGTTTGGTTGAAATTAACCCTTAATTCACTGAGTTAGATGGAAAAGAAACAATTGTTATAATTGTCAAAGCCACCAGACTCCATTGATAGAAACAGTCCTTTTAGCGTTTCAGCCATTTTCTGAGCGTGTGAAAGTGAAAAGTTACCTCCAATTAGTGGTATGTTATTATACACGTAACTTTCATTAACGGCCGCTCGATAGGATACGCCATGCGCAACATTCGTTGTACTCCATCACTTGCTGCAGTTTTGCGTGGACTATCATTGCAATCGTATTCGTGATACGTCAAAGACGAAAGACAAAATATGCTTCCCTCCAGACGTGACAGAGAATGCAGTTTAGTTGTAAGTGATTTTTAGAGCTGGAATACTTCCTCCTCCACCGCCAACGGGGACATCCTATCTGAAAACGTGTTTGAGTTTTGGAGGATTGTTGGAAAGGAAACACCGCTTTGCTTCCCATAAATGTTTTCATGTATCAGGACTCCTCTCCGTGTACCATCCACTGTGTGTGCAGCTTTTTTGCTGTTCACACGCAGCAGAACAACAGTAAATGTGGTCACGGCGAGCAGCAGCAGCAGCGAGGCGACGGTGTGTGTGTGCTGTCAGCTGCAGTGTGAACAGAGCCCCGACTCTCTGCAGCCTGATCGGCACTGAGGAGACGCCTGATGCCAAACAGATCAATGCCGGTTCCTGTCTGGCCAGGCGGACGCTCCTTCTGGAGAACCGAGTCCTTCCATCACAACATATTGAGGTTCAACAAACCACCACCCATCACCCTCCTCCATCTCCATCTCCATCCTCCCTCCTCCTCCATCCTCCTCCTCCTCTTCCTCCCCCACAGAGAGGCAGAAAAGGGAAAATAGCCGGCAGACAAAGGCTGGCAGAGAAAACGCTGCTGCTGCTCGTCAGAAAACACAGAAATCAGTTGTGAATGAAGAAGTTTAGACGCTCTAAAACGTCCCGTCACAACCAGACCACAACCAGATCACAACCAGACCACAACCAGATCACAACCAGACCACTACCAGATCACAACCAGACCACAACCAGATCACAACCAGACCACTACCAGATCACAACCAGACCACAACCAGATCACAACCAGACCACAACCAGATCACAACCAGACCACTACCAGATCACAACCAGACCACAACCAGATCACAACCAGACCACTACCAGATCACAACCAGACCACAACCAGATCACAACCAGACCACTACCAGATAGCAACCAGATCACAACCAGATCACAACCACATCACAACCAGACCCCAACCACATCACAACCAGACCCCAACCAGATCACAACCACATCACAACCACATCACAACCAGATCACAACCAGATCACAACCACATCACAACCAGATCACAACCAGATCACAACCAGACCACAACCAGATCACAACCACATCACAACCACATCACAACCACATCACAACCAGATCACAACCAGATCACAACCAGACCACAACCAGACCACAACCAGATCACAACCAGATCACAACCACATCACAACCACATCACAACCAGATCACAACCAGATCACAACCACATCACAACCAGATCACAACCAGATCACAACCAGACCACAACCAGATCACAACCACATCACAACCACATCACAACCAGATCACAACCAGATCACAACCAGACCACAACCAGATCACAACCAGATCACAACCAGATCACAACCAGACCACAACCAGACCACAACCAGACCACAACCAGACCCCAACCAGACCACAACCAGATCACAACCAGACCACAACCAGATCACAACCAGATCACAACCACATCACAACCAGACCACAACCAGACCACAACCAGACCCCAACCAGACCACAACCAGATCACAACCAGACCACAACCAGATCACAACCAGACCACAACCAGATCACAACCACACCACAACCAGACCACAACCAGATCACAACCAGACCACAACCAGACCACAACCAGATCACAACCAGATCACAACCACATCACAACCAGACCACAACCAGATCACAACCACACCACAACCAGACCACAACCAGATCACAACCAGACCACAACCAGATCACAACCACATCACAACCACATCACAACCACATCACAACCAGATCACAACCAGACCACAACCAGATCACAACCACATCACAATCACATCACTACCAGATCACAACCAGATCACAACCACACCACAACCACCAGATCACAACCAGATCACAACCAGATCACAACCAGATCACAACCAGATCACAACCAGAATCTAATGACTAGCGCTCCGTATACACTGCTGCAGTTTTCCAGCTGTTGTTGTTCTGCAGCTGTGGACACTTTGGTTCCATATCAGAGCTGTATAATATCTGCTATTAAATAAAATGACACCATCAGCTTTACATACATTAGATTTAAGCTCATTTAAAAGCCGATTAGAAACGATTTAACAACAATAAAACGGTTTCGCAAAGAAGAATGTAAAAGGAAATGTCCAATTGCTAAAAGTCAACATATTGGCAGCTTGATTAATTGTAAATACATTTTATAACAGTATTACGATAGTGGAAAAGTTCGTTTTTAAGACAAATCATAGAAAAGGAAAGCTTATAAACTCTACTCTTATCATTTAAATTATGATTATAAATAAAAAAGAAGAAGAAAAAGTAGAAAAGCATATATATACATATATATATATATATATGTATATATATATATATATATATATACAGTATATATGGATGTAGATACCTCATATATTTCAAAATGTTTCTATGATATACTTATAAAATTCCCATAGTGACATTTTGTTTTTTGTTTTAGTTGCTTTTCTACTTTTTCATCTTCTTTTTTATTTATAATAAGACTTTTATTCAGTTTTATCAAGTCTTCCTTTTCTTTAATTTTCTATGATTTATCTTAAAAACTAACTTTTCCATTATTATAACACTGTTTAAAATGTCTTAAATTAGTCAAGCTGCCAATATGTTGACTTTTAGAACTGTAAAATGATGCATGATACAGAATAAATATTTCAAGATTACTATTTGGGATCATTTAAAATATATGTGAATATGTGTAAATATTGCCACTGTATATGTATATCAGATTATATATGTGATTATGTTTTTGTAACTAAAACATATTAAATAAAATAATAGCACTACATTTTTTATTATTATTATTGTAGCATATGTAATTCATTTAAAATTTGATTTCATGAGTTTTGGATTGTTTGGATGAAAAGTCCTGAAAAAACAACTTTGCAGGTTATTTATCTATGTATTTATTTATTTATTTATTTATTTATTATTATTAACCTACCCATCCATCTGTCAGTGTTTTCACTGTATTATTTCATCATTACTTTATTAAGATAAAACTTTCTTTTGCCAGCAATTGTTCAAAAAAAAAAAACACCAGTGGTAAATAGAATAGCAATGAGAGTCAGATAAATGTAGTAAAATGAGTAAAATAAGATCTGAAAGTAAATTAGAGCAACGTAACAATAGAAACAGGAGTAAACGTGTATATAAAAGTAGATGAGATGAGACAGGAACCAGCAGCTTGTTGTTATTAATTACATTATTGATTAACTTAAATAAATTAAATAATTGAATTTAGAATATTCAATAAATATTTTTACATTATAAAGCAAAACAAAATTATTTTTTACGGGATATAAAATACAGAGTAATGAAAGTATTAAAGGCTGAATTAATATATTTATATCTGTAAAAGTGATATTAGTGTTGAATAGAGCACATGTTTTATACATTATGAACTGCTCCATTCACGATGCTATCACACTGTTATAATTACACTCCATTAAAGTAAAGAATGTACAACAGGAAGTCTATAGGAAGCAAAGTGTCGGCGCCTGCAGACGACTGTTCTTTGCTGCCAGCGGCGGGGGAGCAGAACACAGGGACAGAAATAAAGCGAAATGGCCCTTTAATGAAATGTTTTCATGCTCCTGCAGCGTCAGCGAGCTGCTGATGGAGCCTGATATGTTTTACCTGCTGTTTCCATTTACAGGAAAGTTTAGACTCTATACACTTCAGAGGAAACTCTTTTTACTTTTACTTTAATATTATTTAAATTATTAAATATTTGGCTGATAGAATACAAAACAGACATATTCTTTACAACCCTGCATCTTAAAAATAAGCATATATATATTACTGTAAATGCCATTTTTAGGAGACAAAGTTGCTCTTTTTGTGGAATTTCTTTTGCAGAATTTAATTTTTCATTTAATTTTAGGGCTCAATTTTCAAAATATATAGAAATATATAATATAATATGCAGATTTACCAATCTGACAGTGGAGAAGCTTAAAAATCCTTTATAAAATAATATAATATAATATTTACACAATTGAAAGAAAATAATTCAACCATAAAACCCTAAATTTTACTTTTACTTATTATTTTTTAATTATTCATATATATATAGGCATATTCTTTACACCCCTCCGTCTTAAAAATACACATATATATTACTATAAATGTCATTTTTAGGAGACAGAGTTGCAGATTTATTAATAAATTATTTTTTGTGAATTTCTTTTGCAGAATTTCCCATTTTAACAATTACACATTTAATTTTAGGGCTAAATTGTCAAAATATATAGAAATATATAATAAAATATGCAGGTATAGTAGTCAATCTGACAGCGGAGATCATCCCTTAAAAATAAAGCATAAGTAAAATATGGTAATTCAATGTGAAATGTCCAAAAACAATAAGCATTTACACAATTGTAAGAAAATAATTCAACCATAAAACCCTACATTACTTTTACTTTAATATTATTTTGAATTATTAAATATTAAAATGATGATAAAAAAAATGCAGAACGTTTGTCATTACTATTGTAGTTTCCCATTATAACAATTACACATTTAATACAAAATTACAAAACACATTTCATTTAAAAAATATATATAGAAATAATATAGAATATGTAGAAATATATAATATAATATGCAGATTTACTAATCTGACAGTGGACAAGTTTAAACATCCTTTATAAAATAAAAGCCTTTTTATGCATGAAGGCAGTTTTAAAGGATAAAATATATTTATATTTACTTGATTGTAAGAAAATAATACAACTATAAAACCTTACATTTTACATACGGAAATCAATTTTATAATCCTGCAAAAAGTAACATGTGAAACTGGTGTTTTTAAATGTGAAATGTCATATACAATGCCACAAAACCACACATGCTTATATGTGAATTCAACACAGGTTAAATGTTATGTTTACATGTAATAAGCATGTTAATTTGCCTGTTAATGTTAATTTATCATATTTAAAATGATGTTTCACATTTTGGAATATCATAAGTGCCTATTTGTGTATTTTCACATGTAAAAAAAAGTAATTTAATAGATGATAAATTTGTGATTATGCTCTTTGCACATAATCGAACAAGTTTGCATGATTTATTTAGCTAAAAAAAAAAATTTGGAGGTACACAGCAACAATGTGCTTTTTTGTACCGTAAGGATGTAAAATAAATCCATAATATGATTGTTAAACAATACAACAAATACGTTTATTACTCATAATAAAGTTTGTATTTTGGATAAACTGTGTATAAGTGTTATAAATACCCTGTGTGTGTGTTTGTTGTGCTGTAGTGTGTACTACAACTACTACATATTGGTCACAGGATACACACTGAGCTCCGCTTAGCTAAAAATACACACTTCAACACACCAGGCCTTGTTTAGCCATACAGTCGGCAAACATGACAACACAGACAAACACACAGTGAGCCAGTAGGAAGCAGGCAGAGGCTGCTGCTGTGTGTGTGCGTGTGTGCGTGTGTGCGTGTGTGCGTGTGTGCGCGTGTGCGCGTGTGTGTGTGCGTGTGTGTGTGTGTGTGTGTGTGTGTGTGTGTGCGTGTGTGTGTGTGTGCGTGTGTGTGTGTGTGTGTGTGCGTGCTGACAGATTTAGATTACACCTCATTATATTTGCTGTTGGGTTTCTGTGTCACTCCGACCGGCTGCTTTTTACTGTCCGACTTTCCTGTTTGAGAACTCTCTTGATGCTGATCTGGACGTTGATTCTGGGGTCGGATCATTTAAACGTCAGCGCCTGTTTCCAATCATCAATCCTTTTCATTATGGAAACACAAAATAGAGTTTAAAGCAGCTAAAGGACGACGGACACATCTAATTATCCGGTTTTATGCAAGATATTTTATCATCATTCTATATCATATTCGATTCTATAACAAATATTCAGCGTTTTTCTCTTAAATTGAAATCTGTCGGTGTGAAAGACGTAGCCTGCTGACGACAGGAAGCTAATTTAGCTAAATAGGATTCAGCTAGTGTTTTGGTTTAGCAGCTAAACCGGTTTGGTTAAATACTAGCAGCCAATATATCTGTATTAATGTTAGCTAATAGGTTGGAATCTAATACAGTTTGGTTTAATGTTATCTAATATGTAGCCTAAGCAGCTAAAACAGTTATAAATGTTAGCTAATAGCTCAGATTAGCACATCATATTATTTCAGAGCTAAAATAGCTAGATTAAACAGCTAATATATCAAGTTGTCAGTAAACAGTTTAATGTTAGCTAATAGGTTAGCTGCTAAACCGTTTTAGTTAAATGTTAGCTGCTAATATATTAATGTTGACTTGGTTAAATGTTAGTTCATATGTAGCCTAAGCAGCTAAAACAGTTGTAAATGTTAGCTAATAACTCAAATTAGTATATCGTCTTATTTCAGATAAGCAGCTAAAACAGCGAAATTAAACAGCTACTTTATCAGGTTGTCAGATAACGGTTTAATGTTATCTAATATGTAGCCTAAGCAGCTAAATGTTAGCTAATAACTCAGATTAGTATATCATCTTATTTCAGATAAGCAGCTAAAATAGCTAGATTAAACAGCTAATATATCAAGTTGTCAGTAAACAGTTTAATGTTAGTTAATATGTAGCCTAAGCAGCTCAAACAGTTATAAAAGATAGCTAATATCTCAAATTATCAGTTCAATTTATTTCAGATAAGCAGCTAAAATAACTAGATTAAACAGCTCAGATAACGGCTTAATGTTAGCTAATATGTAAACAGCTCAAACAGTTGTAAATATTAGCTAATAGCTCAGATTAGCACATCATTAAACAGCTAATATATCACGTTAAACAGTTTATAATAGGATCTAAAACTGTTAAACGGTTAAGTGTATGTTAACAGTTCAGGTTTGCAGCTAACACGTTGGTTTGGTTCAGTTAGGCCTCTACAGGATGTGTTTAATGTTAGCTAACGGATCAGTCTAGTAACTAAATATGTTTGATTCAGGTTAGATGACTCAGTTTAGCGCGTTTGATTGGTGTTAGCTATCAGGTTTAATGTTATTAGCGAACTGTTTTTGTTCAGGTTAGCTGACAGTTTTAATTTCATTTAGTTAACGGTTTAGTTATAGATGACAGTTTTAGTTTATTAACTAACCATTTGATTCAAATTCATTGTTGAGTAGTTGAGTGTTGATTAGGAGTTTAATCACATTTAGCTTTACGTCATTACATCATTCAACTCAATGTTTTAAGTCATAAGAAACTCTGAAACTCTGAAACTCTGAAACTCTGAAACTCTGAAACGGGCCTAAAAATGGTAAACAAACACTTTAAGTTGACTTTATTTTACTACATTTAGTGCTACATGTTGTTTTTTTTACAGTTTAAACTATAAAACTGTGCTTTATAAAAGAGAAAGCGGCGCTCTAATAAGACATCTGTGTGCCGTGAGCAGATGAAAAGGGAAGTGCTCGCCGCTGATCCGGCCCTGTTGACGCTCCATTGACGGAGATCAGCGGAGCGCGCGGAGATCAGCGGGCTTTTTAAAACAACAAAACCAAAGATCACACCAGGTTTAAGAAAATATTATTATGTCTTGTAATTGGCAGGACTGAACCGGGCGAGAGGGAGAGGGCGGACTGAAGACAAGTAAGGAAGGAAGGAGGAAGGAAGGAGGAAGGACGGGGGGGCAAATTGAAACGACACCACTTTGCACTTTGACAATCGGATTTGGTGAGTTTGTTTAACCCGACAGGCCCTCACCAAGCCGCCTGCTTTTACACACTCATTAAAACGATTATTCACGACCCGTCGACTGTTTTCCTGCTCGTTCACATGAACCCCCCCCCCCACCTCAGATACCCCTCCCAAAACCTACCAACTCACTCACACTTTCACTTTCACTGGTAAAGTCCCATTTGATGACTGTTCATACACTACAAACCCTTTATAGTACTAACAGTATATCACACATCCTACTGGATAAGCCCATGGGTCAGTCCTGTTCCCAGGTATTACCTACTCATTCTTTAAATGTGTCAAACATTTATAGATTAAGATTAAGGTTTCCTTTATAAAAGAAATAAAAGAATAATGCATATTAAAAATACTTTTATTTTTTAACGTTACTGAGCTTTTTTTGGTACATGTGCTCGATTTTAGTGCAAAATGATCAACTTCTACAAGAACTATGAGCCATAAAATTATAAAATACGCAAAATATTCTTTCATTAATGTATATATATATATATATATATATATAGTAAAAGTATACAGTAAACTCACTGTGCAGAAAAACATACTTAAAGTACTTAAAGTATTCATTGTGCAGTAAAATGTACTTAAAGGACTTAAAGTAAAAGTATGTAAGTATTATCAGCTAATATAGTTAAAGTAAAAGTACTGATAGAGCAGTAATCAGTATTTTTCTATTATATATATCTGATGTTTCTATTCATATGTACAGTAACTAAAGCTGTCAAATAAATGTAGTGGAGTAAAAAGTACAATAGTTACACCTGGGATTAGAAGTACAAGTACCTCGACTTAAGTAGAGTGTGTGTGTGTGTGTGTGTGTGTGTGTGTGTGTGTGTGTGTGTGTGCGTGTGCGTGTGCGTGTGCGTGTGCGTGTGCGTGCGTGCGTGCGTGCGTGCGTGCGTGCGTGCGTGCGTGCGTGCGTGCGTGCGTGCGTGCGTGCGTGCGTGCATGCGTGTGTCCGGCGGTCTAACTGCAGCGGGAGCCCCCGGCCTCATCTGGACCAATCAAATCCAGATTAGCTGTTTAAAGCAGAAAGAAAAACGGAGCGGTCGACATTCCCGATCTTAATCGTCGTTGATCGACAGCCGGCCCGACGAGGCTGAAGAAAATAATGGAGACTTTACACACACACAGTCTCACTATACACTAATCCTAATTATTGTTCGGTATTTATATCCCGCTCTTTGGCCTCAAATCAGCTTTTTTTCCGCTCTGAGGTCACATGGCAGCAGCAGGTTTAACTGACCAACTAACTCCAGTTTAACACCAGTACAACCAGCTCAGATGTGTCTGCGGGCCGCGGAGAGAACACACAATATGTTCTCATGACCCAACACCTGGGATTCAATGGAACTTTATTGATCTCTGTGGGGGACGGAGAGTATCAGGATTCAGACGCTAAACAATGGCTGCTTGTTGCCGGGTTTCATCACACCAGACCTCATTTTACCAATATAAGCCAGAATAAAGTCATGTTGCTGTGGACAGTTTGGACTCAACCCAGGCTGGTTTTCACATGAAGAGACGAGAAACATGAACAGAAACATTGATCCCAAATAACTGAGCTAAACATTGAGGAAGTGGGGGGGGGGGGGGGGGTTAAATGTAAAATTAGACATTTCTGTCACAAAGCGTTGTTTGTAGTTTTTATAGGATTATATACGAACCAGAGTTTGATGAAACTTTACGGATCTCTGTGACTAAAACCTGACGGCAAATTGCAACAGGATTCAGCAAAGAAACAACAGAAAATAGAATATTATAACGGGATAAAAATGCCAGTTATCACTATAATAGTATTCATCTGCTGTTGAAGATCATGCGATGTGATCGAAAGCTCCAGTCGAGAGGAATCTTGATTGTTTTGTCAACAACGAACCTCAACTTTTAATCCACCGTGCACGAGACGTTTCTTACAAGTGTTTATAAAAAAAAAACGTCAACAACAACTGGACAAACTCCATCTGCAGATGAAGACCATGTGAAGTGGTCGAAAGCTCCACACACTACAGCTACTAAATGAACCTAGCGGTGATGGTTTTGTTTCTGAGCTTCAGATTTACTGATGCTTATAAAGTACACAGAGCTGATCAATACTACTACCTATCGGGTTTTTATGTCATGAACTTACTTAAGTACAAATTTGAGGTACTTTACTTGAGTATCTTTCCTGTTAGTAACCATGGTGACGTGTTAGTAACCATGGTGACGTGTTTAGTGGGCGGAGCGTTAAGCGGGCAGGCAGCGCTGTAGAGATAAATGGAGGGCGTATAAATCTCTGGATGTTTATAGTTAACTATCCTTCAGTAAAGTCAGTCAGAAAGAGAGTCGGACGACATCAGAGAAACGTTTCAGAGACGCAGAGAAAGGGTTGATAATAGTTTAGCCGTTAGCAGAAGGCTAAATATTAGCAACATTTACTCTCCGTCTCTGAAACGTTTCTCTGATATTGTAGCTCTAGAGCCTCAGATCACAGTTTGTCGTCTCTAATGTTTGTGATATCTGGATTCTGGCAGCCAACAACACAGCAAGAGTGCATTTTAGATGTGGAGCTTTAGCCCACTGCTAGCGTTAGTTAGCCTCCAGTCTTTCCTTTGTTTAGCCTCCAGCTAACACCGTGACCTCATCATGATGTCATCATGACCTCATCACTAAAAGGGTCTGACAATAGTCAACCTTTAATACTTTAACTACGTTCTCCTGATTACATACTTTTACTAAAGGAACATTTTCAATGAAGGACTTTGACTGTAACAGAGTATTATCAGTGTGGTATTAGTACTTTGACTGTAACAGAGTATTATCAGTGTGGTATTAGTACTTTGACTGTAACAGAGTATTATCAGTGTGGTATTAGTACTTTGACTGTAACAGAGTATTATCAGTGTGGTATTAGTACTTTGACTGTAACAGAGTATTATCAGTGTGGTATTAGTACTTTGACTGTAACAGAGTATTATCAGTGTGGTATTAGTACTTTGACTGTAACAGAGTATTTATCAGTGTGGTATTAGTACTTTGACTGTAACAGAGTATTTATCAGTGTGGTATTAGTACTTTGACTGTAACAGAGTATTTATCAGTGTGGTATTAGTACTTTGACTGTAACAGAGTATTATCAGTGTGGTATTAGTACTTTGACTGTAACAGAGTATTTATCAGTGTGGTATTAGTACTTTGACTGTAACAGAGTATTTATCAGTGTGGTATTAGTACTTTGACTGTAACAGAGTATTTATCAGTGTGGTATTAGTACTTTGACTGTAACAGAGTATTATCAGTGTGGTATTAGTACTTTGACTGTAACAGAGTATTATCAGTGTGGTATTAGTACTTTGACTGTAACAGAGTATTATCAGTGTGGTATTAGTACTTTGACTGTAACAGAGTATTTCCACAGTGTGGTATTAGTACTTTGACTGTAACAGAGTATTATCAGTGTGGTATTAGTACTTTGACTGTAACAGAGTATTTCCACAGTGTGGTATTAGTACTTTGACTGCAGTAAAGGATCTGAGTATTTGTTTGCATTGAGAGTCTGACAGCAAGAAAACAAACCACAACAGAATTAGAGTAAGAGGTGATTGAGTGTAACACTTCTCTAAAGTTATGGGACTTGCAGGAAAAGGATTAAACTGACTTTAAGTGTGGAGACACTTGATCCTACACTTCCCAGAATGCAACTTAATCTGCAGCTTTTAGACCAGTGGTCTCAAACCTACATTACCTGGAGACCACCTGGCTCTCGTCCAACTCTAAACTTCACTTTTCTTCTTTACATCAGCAGCTGAATCTCGTCTCTTTAACCCATCGGAGCCCAGAGACTGGATTTAGTATGACGAGGAAAAATGACACAGCTTTTGTTCTGATTGGTCAAAGGTCTTTAAATCTGGTACATATAGACTGCAGATCAGTATCTAATAGAACAACTTTAAAATTTTAAGATCACATGAAAAATCACACTTTTATTAATAGTCAAAGTCTGGATTATTGAAAATATGAGCAAAAAGGTTAACTTAGTGTTTATTAAATGTTATGAAATATGTTTTTTATACTGCACATGTGTGCATATCTTTGATGATCAACTTATTATGAGTCCATATATACTTGATTGTTCTCTATCTAATCTAATGAGGGACCATTTAATATTCCAGCAGAGCTCCGCATGACTCAATAAACTCTTATTAATGCCTCTTTAATATCATTATTATTATGTTGTCTTTATAAATGTGTGTAGTTTTTGTACTAGCTGCAACGAATGATTATTTTCATTGTCGATTAATCTGTCAGTTTTAGTTTTTTGGCCTATAAAATGTCAGATAATGGTGAAAAATGTGTTTCCCTATAAGCTCAAGAGGACATATATATATTGAATAAATTCACATTTAAGAAGCTGGAATCAGAGAATACTGATATAAATACTTCATTCTTTCTTTGAAAATGACTCAAACCGATTAATCGATTATTTAAATAGTTGGCGATTAATTTAATAGTTGACAGCTAATTAATTAATCGATTAACTGTTGCAGCTTTAATGCAATAAAATATTTTGGACTAATACTGTAAGAAATGAGAATTATTAATATTAACATTTGTAATAATATATCCAAATATTCAATCTCCATGTAGGTTGTTTTTTTCAAATATCATTTAGTTTTAAAATCTAAGTTTCCTGCCTGCTTGTTTAGTTTTCACCTTTTTGTTGCTGTTATAAAACTCAAATTATAAACAAAATAACATATTTTGTCCATTTACTTATTTCTTAATGTAATTATTTATATGGTTATACATAAGGTATTTCGATTTCTGTAATAAAACAAATAAAACTACAAAACTGGAATTGCAGTTGGAATTTTCCTGAATTTTAAGGTTTATTTTTGTGCTGATAAATAATGTTGATGATTATTATTTACAGTGTTTTTCTGCCCGGGCCTTCATCTCTCAGGCTGTCACCACGTTTAACCTGCAGCTCGTACTCAGGGCTGAAAACACACACTGGATGATATCCTAATATTTTAATATTCTCCTAAAAAGAGGTCAGAATATAAAACACTGAACATTTATCAGACTAACAGCATCTTAATAAGGTTAGTGTGTTAATAATAAATATCACAGAGGTTCATGCCATTTAGTTTGGTAGGTTAATATTATTATTATGGAAAGCAAATTTGACCTATAAATAAATAAATAAATATCTTCTGAAACCAAACCGTCCCTTGGTTCAGACTATTTTATAATATATTTTATATTTTATATATTTATTATTACAGCAGGAGGAGGAGAGTGATTCTGTCCGTTGATGTGAATAAAGAGAGAAAAGCTGCAGGTGACCAGACTTCTATATTAACATCATGATGATCACTGCAGACAAACATTTAATTATAGAACATCACAGACGCGTTTCGACCGGAGAGCTGCTGCAGATAAACGGATCTTTATCCGGTAACGGAACCGCAGCTCAGCGGGTCAGAGAGAGACGCTTCAGTTCTGCTGTTTTCTGATGATAAAATAAAATAAAATAAAATAGAAAATTAAATTAAATTAAATTAAATTAAATGAAATTAAATAGAAAACGTTTTATTATTATTTACATTACTTATTTTATTTGTGTCAAACATCCTGACTGGAGCAGAAACACGAGACTCTCTATCATATAATAATAATAATAATAAATAAATAAACCACGTGCTTCACGTCACACACTTCCTCTGTGAGCGCGCAGGTGTCACTGATCAACACCTGGTCACGTGGTGGTCGAAAAGAAATATATATATAAGAAAAATAAATAAAAAAATAAAAGCCGGGAAACACAAAAACACGGAGCGCGTTATAACACACACACACACACACACACACACACACACAGACGCATGCACGCACACGCACGCAAACACACACACACACACACACACACACAATCTGCGCAATAATTTAGAGGACTTATTTATTTCTCAGAATATCTTCTAATTATTTTTCTTTTATTTATAAATTATTAATACTGTTTTGTTTTTTCAAAATAAAGTTTCGACACATGAATTATTAAAAACTACAAAATAAATATGAAAACATAAACGTGACGATTTACTGGAATTAAAAACGAAAAACTGTTTTCTGCTGCATGATTTAATATTTCTATTCATAATATTTATATATACATTCGAGGCTTTTATTTTGTTTTCAGGATGTATCTGGATAACATCATGAAATATTTTAATACTGAATTAAAAATAAAAATCACTTCAGTCCCACTCCATTTAATCTTATCTAATTAAAGAAATATATATTAATAAATGAAACCACATTATCAGAGGAGCTACTGCAATGTTGAATTATCTAAACATAAAAATGACATGAGCTCTCTTTGGAGAACAATTCATTGTTTCCTCAACAAAATAAATAAATACAAGCAGTTAGCTAATGAATTTAAGGTTGATGGGGTTTTATTACTGATCCACAATTAATTCTTTTTTAATCGCTTTTCCTCAGAAGTTGTTCCAGCTAGTGATCACAGTCCTCTTCAGTTCACTCAATAATCATTTTCATTTCTTATCGATTACAGAAGACGAGGTTCTTCTGACAGTAAACTCCATTCTGTGTCACAAGTACTTGTAAAGTTTAATTAACGAGCTGAACTGAAATTACAAACATATTTTTCTCTAAATAATAATTATCTTGCTGCTGTTCCAGGAAGTAGCCTGGCCCAGCCTCTCTGCCCTGAACCGACCTTTGACCCCGGAGGACTTAACCCTCCAGGCCCTCCGACAGCCAATCGCTGCAGCCGCCTGAAGCCTCCACATGTGAACCAGTCTGACCCACAGAGAGGGATTAAAGACCAGTTAACCAGCCAGTAAACCAGAAAACCAGCCAGTAAACCAGTAAACCAGCCAGTAAACCAGTAAACCAGCCAGTAAACCAGAAAACCAGCCAGTAAACCAGTAAACCAGCCAGTAAACCAGTAAACCAGCCAGTAAACCAGTAAACCAGCCAGTAAACCAGAAAACCAGCCAGTAAACCAGTAAACCAGCCAGTAAACCAGTAAACCAGTAAACCAGCCAGTAAACCAGCCAGTAAACCAGCCAGAAAACCAGCCAGTAAACCAGTAAACCAGCCAGTAAACCAGTAAACCAGCCAGTAAACCAGAAAACCAGCCAGTAAACCAGTAAACCAGCCAGTAAACCAGTAAACCAGCCAGTAAACCAGTAAACCAGTAAACCAGCCAGTAAACCAGCCAGTAAACCAGCCAGAAAACCAGCCAGTAAACCAGTAAACCAGCCAGTAAACCAGTAAACCAGCCAGTAAACCAGAAAACCAGTAAACCAGCCAGTAAACCAGCCAGTAAACCAGCCAGTAAACCAGAAAACCAGTAAACCAGTAAACCAGCCAGTAAACCAGTAAACCAGTAAACCAGCCAGTAAACCAGCCAGTAAACCAGCCAGTAAACCAGCCAGTAAACCAGAAAACCAGTAAACCAGTAAACCAGCCAGTAAACCAGAAAACCAGTAAACCAGAAAACCAGTAAACCAGCCAGTAAACCAGTAAACCAGCCAGTAAACCAGCCAGTAAACCAGAAAACCAGTAAACCAGTAAACCAGCCAGAAAAACAGACAGTAAACCAGTAAACCAGTAAACCAGCCAGTAAACCAGTAAACATTTCCTCCTCTACATGTGGATCCTTTTCATGTTAAATCTGACACAGTTTGACACATTTCTGACAATTTTCTGCATTCAAATAACTACAACTTCACCACAAACTGATTGTTTTGTTCAGTTTTGGTTCCATTTCTCGATTTAAATTAAGATTAGATTTTATTTTACTTACTTAAAAAAATAAAAGTCCCTGGTTGAGTCCACACTGTCCACTATATGATGAAAAAATGTGCATTTTGGTATTAAATGACTAATTTCTAGGGCTGTCCTACGATTTTGTTGATTAATCGATTAATCGACAGAATTCTCCACAAAGAATCACGCAAAAGCATCACTTTAAATCTGGTGTTTACCTGAGATGAGCTCAGAAGTTTCATAGAATTAAGTCATTCAGCATGAAAAAAGCATAAAAAATTACTAATCGACTAAAGAAATCGTAGTAAACTAAGACCAAACCGACTAATCGACTAAATAAATATTAGTAAACTAAGACCAAAACGACTAATTTACTAAAGAAATATTAGTAGACTAAGACCAAAGCGTCTGATAAGTGGACTAATCGACTGAGAGGTGGCAGTCGTACTAGTTTCTTATGAAATCGACTGTATGTGACCAGTAAACCAGCCTGTAAAACAAACTGCACACAAAGTTTTCCCACTTTAAATTTCACGTTTCTGGCAGTCGTCTGAGAATCACAAGAATCATTTGAAACGTCTCAGTCTCTATGTCGGGGTACATATTCTAAAATATATGACAAAATCAACAAGCATCAACAAAAACACATATGACTGCTAAAGTCTCTGTTTAAAGAGCGACTCCGCTGATTTAATATTGCACTTCCAAAAAGTTAAGACATTCAGTCCAAAAACACTGGATCCTACATTTCCCATAATGCAACTGGAGGGAGTCTTTTCATCAGAGCCTCCCTGCCAGGTAATCAGTTAGTAACACAGAGATTGTCATTTGAGACATTTATAGACCCTTTTAGTGATGACGTCATGATGAGGTCACGGTGTTAGCTGGAGGCTAAACAAAGGAAAGACTGGAGGCTAACACTGGAGGCTAACACTGGAGGCTAACTAACGGACTGAGCCGGACTAAACCACCACGAGTTCAACTGAACTTTAAGTGTAAAAATGGTTTAATTTATCTTTTAAAATCCAAATCCAGTCCATGTAGGAGTTCAACTATAAAACCAGCCACTCAACGAGTCAACAAACGAGTCAAGACGGTCAAACATGGAGCCGGTAAACCAGTCAGAACCAGAACCAGAACCAGAACCAGAACCAGAACCAGAACCAGAACCAGGACCAGAACCAGAACCAGGACCAGAACCACATCAGCAGAACCCAATTTCCTTCTTGAACGTGAAGAGAAATCAGCATTTAGAGACATGAACTCTGAAGCTGCTCCAGATGTGACTTAAAGGGAAAATTAGGGGCGTTCAAAAGGTTAATTGCTTTTTGAACAATAATTTTAAATGAGTTTATTGTTTGAATTTTATGATTTTTATTTGTTTTAGCGCTTCGTTGGACATTTAAATAGTCAAACTATAACCCTGGTTTAACTGCGTGTCTTTTAAGGTTGATATAAATCCTTACTACAATAGCTGACATCCCTAAATATCTAACTACTCATTTATTTATTATTTAATTCCTTCCTTATTATTATTAGTTATTTTTATTCTTTCAAACATATTTATTGTTATTATTATTATTTGTATTATAAAGTGTTTTTCCATTCTGTGCGAGATTTTTTTTTCCAGTTTGATGGCAAACAATTTAATTATTTTTTTATTTTAAAGTGTTTAAGAGATTTATTTTTATTAATCTTTTTTATCTCTTTTTATCGCCTTTATATTTTTAATTTATTTAAGATGTTACTAGAATTTTTATGACTATTATTTCACCCTGTTTTTTTGTTTTTGTTTGTTTGTTTTGTTATGTATCATGTGAAGCTCTGAACGTTTTATTGGGTATTTCTCCTCATTGTTTTACCTGTAAAGTCACTGCTCTTTTATTTTTACACCAATAAAAAAATATAAAATGTAAAAATATCTTAAAGACACAATTCAGTGACATCATGCAGCGTCTTTAGATACAAAATACTGGTCATTTTTTACTGTTTATTTACTATATATTTATAGTTTACTTGCATTATTTATTAGATCTTGTTTGGTTTTCTTCTGTCCTTCTTTGCTGCTGTAATCCTGCAAATGTCCCCTCTGTGGGACTAATAAAGGATTATTTTATTTTATCTTAATTCACATTTTTGGGGGGTAATTTTCTTCTTAAATGTGAAGAAAAAGCTTCTGAATCAACTTTTATTTTGTCTCCAGCTGCTTCGGACGTTAATTTAAAGACTTTTAAGGACTCTTATTGCTGCAAAACTCTTTGTTTTCCTTCTCTGATTCAAAAAGTTGAAACTTTATCAGCAACTGCAGCTCGAACATCAGCTACAGATGAGAAAGAAAGAGAGAAAGAAAGAAAGAGTGAAAGAAAGAAAGAAAGAAAGAAAGAGAGAAAGAAGGAGTATCTCCACTTCCTCCCCCCTCCTCCCCCGTGTCCTTCTGTTGCTTCTTTTGTCTTTTGACTGCTGGTCACCCCATTTAACATGGGACAGATAGCATCAGGCTGACAGAGATTGGGTTCCCCGGCAGCTCCATTGTTGGGGGGTTGGGTGGGTGATGGGGGGGCAGTGGGGGTCAGTCGGGGGGTTCTTGCGTTACAGTCAGACTCGTTTAACTCACAGCCCTCTTTTAGGAAATGAACAAATTGCTGCTGAAAGTCCCTCTTTGTTGTTCAGGAGAACTGATCTCAGAGCAGCCGACAACAAACAGCCTCAGAGAGACAATCACAGCAAGCAGACCTCAGATCAGCTGATAAGAGCTGCTGCTGCTGTTGCTGCTGCTGCTGCTGCTGTTATTACTACTGTTGCTGCTGCTGCTGCTGTTAATGCTGCTGCTGCTGCTGCTGCTGTTATTACTACTGTTGCTGTTGTTGCTGCTGCTGCTGCTGCTGCTGCTGCTGTTATTACTACTGTTGCTGTTGTTGCTGCTGCTGCTGCTGCTGCTGTTAATGCTGCTGCTGCTGCTGCTGCTGCTGTTAATGCTGCTGCTGCTGCTGCTGTTATTACTACTGTTGCTGTTGTTGCTGCTGCTGCTGCTGTTAATGCTGCTGCTGCTGCTGCTGTTAATGCTGCTGCTGCTGCTGCTGTTATTACTACTGTTGCTGTTGTTGCTGCTGCTGCTGCTGCTGTTAATGCTGCTGCTGCTGCTGTTATTACTACTGTTGCTGTTGTTGCTGCTGCTGCTGCTGCTGTTAATGCTGCTGCTGCTGCTGTTATTACTACTGTTGCTGTTGTTGCTGCTGCTGCTGCTGCTGTTAATGCTGCTGCTGCTGCTGTTATTACTACTGTTGCTGCTGTTGCTGCTGCTGCTGCTGCTGTTAATGCTGCTGCTGCTGCTGCTGCTGTTATTACTACTGTTGCTGCTGTTGGTGTTGCTGCAGCTGCTGCTGCTGCTGCTGCTGCTGTTACTGTTACTATAGCTGCTGCTGCAGCTGCTGCTGCTGCTGCTGCTGCTGCTGCTGTTACTGTTTCTGCTGTTATTACTACTGCTGCTGTTACTGTTACTGCTGCTGCTGCTGCTGTTACTGTTGCTGCTGTTTCTGCTGTTATTACTACTACTGCTGCTGCTGTTAATGCTGCTGCTGCTGCTGCTGTTATTACTACTGTTGCTGCTGTTAATGCTGCTGCTGCTGCTGCTGCTGCTGTTATTAATACTGTTGCTGCTGTTGCTTTTGCTGCAGCTGCTGCTGCTGCTGTTACTGTTGCTGCTGTTTCTGCTGTTATTACTACTACTGTTGCTGCTGTTAATGTTGCTGCTGCTGCTGCTGCTGTTATTACTACTGTTGCTGCTGTTGCTGTTGCTGCAGCTGCTGCTGCTGCTGTTACTGTTGCTGCTGTTTCTGCTGTTATTACTACTACTGTTGCTGCTGTTAATGTTGCTGCTGCTGCTGCTGCTGTTATTACTACTGTTGCTGCTGTTGCTGTTGCTGCAGCTGCTGCTGCTGCTGTTACTGTTGCTGCTGCTGCTGGTTTATTCAGAGTTGTATACTCTGAAGAGGCTGACTCAGAGTCTGATATGAATATATTGAACAGTTATTATCTGTAACATACAGGTGGGTTTGATTTTGCAGTTTGGTGCCAAAACATATTTTTTAAGTTTAATTTTTTTCTTGTTTTGTTTTTTACTTTGGTACCAAAATATTTAAGTTTAAAAATGTAAAATGTTTTTCTTTCTGTAAACGATTTTTTTTTTACTTTGGTGCCAACATATTTAATTTTTTTAATTTTTTTTCTTTCTGTAGGAGATTTTTTTTTTTTCACTTGGGTTCCAAAACATTTTAATTTTTCTATTTTTTTTATTTTAAAGTTTTTCTTTCTGTAAAAGATTTATATTATTTTTTCAGTTTGGTGCCTAAATAATAATATTTTTTAAAAATTCAGTTTGGTGCCCCAAATAAAAAACGTTTTTCAATTGTTGTTTTTTTCTTTCTGTATGAGATTTATTTATTTTAAGTTTAGTGCCAAAATAATTCAAGTTTTCCAAATTTGGAAGTGTTTTTCTTTCTGTATGAGATTTTTTTTTTCTTCTGTTGGTGCCAAAAAAAATCTAAGTTTTCAGAGATTTTTCTTGTTTAAAGGGCCTTTAAAATTAGATTTAGAATATAACTGATCAATAATACTCTACTAATCTGATACAGATCTTAATCTGACAAAACAACATTCTTTTAATTGTTTGAATTTTCCAATTTGGTTTGGCCCAATTTTAGTTGTTGAGGCCTGAAACTGATGTTTTAACGTTCAGTGATCTTTTATATTTTCCATGTTGGTCCCAAAACGTCAGAGCGGTTCAGATTAAAGAATTAAAGAGAGTGAAACTGGATTTAGAGCCTCGTGTGACACTAAACGACTCAAATTAAATCCCAGTTTGGACTGATTTTGTTTTTTTAAGACAGGAAACATCAATATGTGATTCTTTTACTAATTTTTAGAGTCATAAAATGGACGTTTTGGACTTTAATGAGTCTGTTTAACTGGATTAAAGCCTTGCTGGACACTGAAAGCTGTTTTTGATAACAATATTTTGATTACAAATAACATGAAATGATCTTTTAAAATTGTCTTTCAGAGTTTTAAGATCATTTAGAGCAGCAATAAAAGTCACTAATAAACCCGACTAAAAACAGTCAGTTGTTTCTCATCAATTGTCTTTTTTCATTTTTCCAATTTGGTGCCAAAAATGAACTTCTAATTTAAACCAGAAGATTAAATGTGACGACGTCTGAAAGCTGAAACACAAACGTCTTTAAGAAAAGAGTTAATAAATAAAAAAAAAAGTCTTCTTGTAAAACTTTAATTAAAAAAAAACATTTAAAACTGAAATCCTAGTTTGGACTCATTTGGGTTTTTGTGTCGATACTGATCATTTTAAGACAATAAAACTTTCATACAGATTATTTGTCTTTTAAATTTTCCAATTTGGTGCCAAACAAATCTAAATCTGTATTATTTTCTTTCAGACTTAACTGCTGGTGTAAAAGCTGTTTTTCTCTGAAGGCTGAACTCTTTTAGACATCACACAGTGCCTTTACATTTTACCAATTTAGTGCCAAAGAATTGTATTTTAGTTTTATTCAGAGCTTCTGAAACGCTAAAACTGAAACCCTGATGGAACTTTTGAAGACCAAAACCAACATTTTGAAAACATCAGTCTCAACTTGGTGCTTCAATATTCAAAGTTTTCATTGTTTTCTTCACTAAAACTCTCCGGTTTTAAACACGTTTAGTTTTCCTCAGGCTGATTTCAATGTTTGAAAGATCTCCACCAACATGCAGCGACTGAGCTGAACCCCTGCAGAGGACAGATGTGCTGCACATGTGTCTCAATATTTACAGCCACAGATCCTCCTCAGAAATCTGTCGTCTACGCAGCCATATCCACATCCAGAACCACTTTGGACCCCAAAACTTCAACATGAACATGCAACAACCAGAACCCAGCAGCATCATGGGAAACTGATGTCATCAGCAGCTCTTTCAGCCTCACAAACAAAAGAAAAAACAAAGCGAGCAGCTTGTGAATGAATCGAGACATCAGGCTGATGATGAGACACAAACATCGTCCATCAGATCACTCAGAGAGATTATTGATCGGTGGAACAAACACAGAACCTGAAG
This sequence comes from Sebastes fasciatus, assembly GCF_043250625.1. Classification (NCBI taxonomy): domain Eukaryota; kingdom Metazoa; phylum Chordata; class Actinopteri; order Perciformes; family Sebastidae; genus Sebastes; species Sebastes fasciatus. The sequence continues at coordinate 1,406,729 of NC_133809.1, read as the reverse complement.
AAGAAGAAGAAGAAGAAGAAGATGAAGAAGAAGATCACAACGACGCAAACAGACGACTAAAAGACTCAGAATCAGAGAAAAGTCCTGAATCATTATTATTATTATTATTGTTATTATTATTATTATTATTACTATTATTATTATTATTACTATTATTACTATTATTATTATCATTATCATTATTATTATTATTATTATGATGCTTTCGTTGTCTGATCATCCAGTAAAGTGTGGCTTCGCTTCCTGTCTGCAGACTGTGGATACACAAGGTTTGACCTTTGACCTGCAGCCTCATTTTCCTAAAAAATAAAATGAAATAAAATATAATATAATAGAAACATATCGGGTGTTTGATGCCAAAAGAAAGCTCTTATTTTTGTATTTTATTTGTTAGATTTTCTGGTAAATTAGAATTTCTAAAAAAAAAAAAAATTAAATTGTTGGAAACAAAAATAGTTAAAAGAATCCAGAAAAGTAAAAAATGTGCACGTGTTTGCAGCAGGATGCAGGTTTGACATTTGACCTGCAGAAAACATGTTGCATCATGGTTCAACTAAAACATCCAGTTTCATGTTCTCACCTTTAAACTTCTAAATATAAAAACTATTTCACCCAAAAATAAAAAAAACGCAGAATTTCAGCTGTTTCTCTAAAAATTAATTTAAATAAAAATAGTTTCCATCATTTTAACGTCGCCACGGACGGAGCGAATGCGCGTGCATTATGGATTAAATTTCCAGAAAACAACCAGATTCGACTGAAAACAAACATCCTGCAGCAGGACAATAAAAACAGTAGACATTTCAACGCAAGAAGAAAAATATTGAAACGAGCTGAAGCTTTAAAGAAGAAGGAAGGCTCTCAGGTGAGGAAGAGGAGGAAGAGAAGGAGGAAGAGGAGGGTGTGCATCATGTGATTTTAATAGATGTGTCTTTAAAGACATGATAGAACACAACTCCAGTCTGCAGAAACACATGTTAACATGTGAAACGTCGTTTAAACTCCAAATATCTGCATTTACGCACACGGAGGAGGAAGAGGAGGAGGAAGAGGAGGAAGAGGAAGGAGCCTGCAGTCAGAAACGCAGCGGATCAGTTTACAGGTTTTCACTGCGACAAAAGAAAAAACTGCAGAAAACACAGAAATAAATCTGCAGAGAAACACTAAACACCTGAACGCACCGCAGCTGATCTGAGCCTCCAGACAGCAGCAGGAGGATCATTCAAACAACAACAATCTGCAGCTTTACAGGTTTAATACCATATATATCAATATATCTGAATGTGTAATAAACCGCTTCACCAACAACATTCAGCATCAGCAGCTTCTAAAACAAAAAACAGCAAACAGAAAGAGTCTTTAAAAACAAACCAGAGAGCTTTCAACGCTTCAAATCCAGCCTTTAAATCAGATTAGATTTAATCTGTAAAATAAATCAAAGTGTAATGAGACAAAATAAAACAACAACAACCAAAACATTCAGATGCGGAACCAAGAAGTGAAATTATTATTATTATTATTATTATTATTATTATTAGGACGGAAACACGCCGGAGAGCTCCTGAATGAAACAACTTCAACTCGTTCTGCAGAAACCTGCAGGTTTTAACCAACATGCACGTCGTTTTCTGCTTGAAACAGTTTAGATTGAAGGTGTAAATATCAAACCAGAAAACATCCAGATGTGGATCATTTAAAACTCCACAGAGCAGAAAACTAAAACTAAACTTCATCTGTAAAATCACAGCAGACAATCTGAAACCAGATTAATAAATGTCGATCTGTAAAAACAAACACACAGAGAGATATTAATGTGAACACTGCAGCTATAAAACCACAGAGTGAAACAACACCAGCGCTCAAATCCAACAATTAAATCTGACTTTTACCAAAGAAAACACACAACAATCTGAAAGTTTATCAGAAATATTATATAAATATTATATAATATAATCTGAAATATTCAGCCAAAAGTTTGAGCTGCAGATGCAAAAAAAACAATAATAATAAAAAGGAAAACTTCACCAGCTGCGAAGCTCCAATAAAGAAACCTGAAGACCTGAAACAAGCTGCAGATGAAGATGAGCCGAACTGAAGGAAAAACAACTAAACTAAATAAAAACACCTGAAACACCTGAAACACCTGAAACATCTGAAACACCTGACTTCAGTTTGAGAGAAAAAGAGGAAAATCTGCGAGTTAAAGGAGAAATTTAAAATGTTTCGGTTTGATCTGTAAATAACGAGCCAAACATAAACACACATGCATGCAAACATGACAATGTGGAGGTGAAATAAAAACACCTCACATGACAAGAAGAAACTCCCTCAAATTCAGAGTTTACTGCAAAAAATCACAGAAGAAATCTGACTTTTAGTTTGAGAGAAAAGCCGAAAATCTGCGAGTTTAAAGGAGAAATTTAAACTGTTTTTGCAAACGGAGTTTATCTATAAATAACGAGCCAAACAGAAACACACACATCACACATAATAAGTCTCTCTCTCTCACACACACACATGCATGCAAACATGACAATCCGCAGCTGAAACAAAAACACCTCACATGACAGGAAGAAACTCAAATTCAGAGTTTTCTGCAAAATAATCACAAAAATAATCTGCAAGTTTAAAGAATGAATTTGTTTAAACCCAGTTTGAGGTTTGAGATGTGAAATCAGCTGCACAGCAACATTTGCAACAGAGTTTCGGTTTGATCTGTAAATAACGAGCCAAACATAAACACACACACACACACACACACACACACGCATGCAAACATGCATTTTCTGCAAGAAATCACAAAAATAAATAAAGAATTAATTTGTAATTTGTTGAAACACAGTTTGAGGTTTAAGATGTGAAATCAGCTGCAGCACAACATTTAAACCACGGCAGCATTTTAGTGAATCTGGTGTTAAAAACAAAACAGCGAGTTCTGGGTCATTTCTGCACCAAAAAAAACAACAACCCGCAGTAAAACCCGCACGGAGCCCCGCACGGAGCCCCGCACGGAGCCCCGCAGCCTACAGCCTGCAGGTTGCACACAGTCGGTCAGACTTCAGCAGCCTGAACTCGACCTCTTGGTTGCATCATTTCACACAGTTCTATTTTCCAGCCTGCAGACGCGCGTAAATATCTTTATGCTTAAAAGCAGCTTTACGCACACGCGCTGCTGCGGCGCATTATCCACCGTGCGCGCGTAAACAACAACAACAACAACAAGCACAAGCACAAACATCAACAGCAGAGACTCATGTGGACGAGAGAGAATAATTCAGGCAAATGTTGAGTTGTTGGAATTAAAATCTCCAGAAGAATCTCCTTTAATATTATTATATATTATATATATCAATATTATTATATATATTAATGTTATTATATATTATATATATTAATATTATATAATATTATTATTTGGAGATCTGCTCAGTGAAGAACCGCGTTAACAAAACCTCACATTTAAGCTTGAAATTAAATAATAATAATAAATAATAAATACATTATAAATAAATAATTTAAAATAAGAACCTCACATTTAAGCTTCAAATTTGACTCTGAAACCTAAAAAATAAAGATTTAAAAATAAGAACTAATAAATAATAAGTAAATGTGATTTCTTTTTTTGTTGTGTTTAAGTACCTAGTGATAAAATCAGACAACACGGACGGCAGGAGAGTAAAAAAAAATAAAAAAGACAAAATGATTTTCGTTAGTTATGAATGTAACCTATTCTTTTATTTTTTTTATGATTAAAACATTTTTTTTCCTTTTTTTAACTTCTGTAAGCGACAAACACGGGAATAAGAATAAGACCACAATATTATCACAACCATGAAAAATCGTTTTTTTTTTTTAGAGACGACAATTAAAGGACAATCATTCCAAGTAGTATTTAGATAATGAGGCGTTTTTCTTTTCTGTCAAACAAACAAACAAACCGGGTTTTTTACATCGTTCTTCCTTTTTCTTTTTTAAAAAAAAGAAGGAAAAACCCCCAAAAATTACAGATAGACATTTTCTCTCTCTTGACTAATTATAGAAAATAAAAAGAAGCAGAAGAAGAAGAAGAAGAAGAGACGTGAAGGTCCGTTTAGAGATCACGTTTTACAGTCAGAGAATAAAGAATAAAGCAGATCACATTCTGCTGCACCGCCGAAAACATCCATCTAAAGAAACGAGACTTTTACGCACAAAAACATTCAGCTTTAAAAAGCAGAACGTTTCTGTTTTTAACGCAGTTTAACATTTAATGTGTAAACGAGGCATCGAGGCGGATTTAAGGCAGAAAAGCCTCCAAACTCCAAAACTGCACCGATAATAAAACATTCAGGGAAATTAATTTGCAATCGGCGCAACCAAACTGCATTAAAATATCTGCTAAGTTAATACAAAAATGCGATAAAACTCTCGTTTAAATGGACATTTTCTGCAGTGAATGAGGCAATAATTCACTCTCTCATTCTCTCATTCATTCATCTACTACATGAGGCCTCTTCAGCTCAATAAAGACTCTAAATGTCCTAAAAACCGATTTCTTTGGTCTATAAAAAAGTACAGTTTGTTTAAAAAAAAAAAAAAAATGTAAGAATGGAGCCTCAGCACTTTAACGGAGTCGCTTTAAATTAAAAATAAAACACATTTCACTGTATAGAAAATAAAAATTAGTGTTTCAATTGTGTAAAATAAATCCTCCGTCGCTTCTTTAATAACCCGCATGGAACCTGATAATACTGCGAACATGCGGGCGAAAAAACAGCTATTAAGAGATATTATTATTATTATTATTATTATTATTATTATTATTATTTCAACTTTTTTTTTTTTTTAAATCTCAAAATTAGACAAAACTATTTTAAATACACATTCTATAAAAAGTAATGCCTCCAAACAACAACAAGAACAGAAAAATCAGCCTAATCATCATCATCACCATCATCACCATCATCATCATCATCATCATCATCATCATCCTCTGTGTGTTTTAGCTCAGGTCACTTTGTGCACGTCGCTGACTGACAGAACTATACAGAGACAAACCCGGACACTTATAGGAACAGACATTATGTACACAGAAATAAAACTGCAGGAAGGAGAAGAGATGGAGCAGAAAGAGAAGAAGAAGAAGAAGAAGAAGAAGAAGAGAGAATAATAATAATAATAATATTAAAAAATACCTGGAAACTTCAGGGCTGCTTCCTGTGAGTTTCTGCTGCTCTGTTTTTTGTTTTGCAGTTTTTAAGTCTCTCCTCTTTTGTTCTATAGTAGGTAGTTTATAATAATTTTTTTTTTTTTTTTACAATGTAAATGTTCAGTGTAAAATGTTCAACTTACAGTTCCAGTCAGTTTAAGATTTCCACTCCTTCAGGGATGGATGGAGAGGTGGAGGGATGATTTTTTAGGGATGGAGGGATGGAGAGGTGAGGTGAGGTTTTGGGGTGAGGGAAGGATGAAGGGATGGATGGAGGAATAGATGGAGGAATAGATGGATAGATGAAGGATGGAAAGGTGGAGGTTATTGGGTGTTAGTGTATCAGCGGGTTGGAGGATGGAGGGATGAAGGGATGGAGGAATAGATGGAGGGAAGGAGGGATGGAGAGGTGGAGGTTTAGTGTATCTGTTAGTGAATCAGCGGGTTCGCGGTGGAGTTCTGGTTCTGGTGGGTGAATGGAGGGATGGAGGGATGGAGAGATGAGGTGGAGGTGGAGGTTTTGGGTGGAGGTTTAGTGTATCAGTGTATGAGCGGGTTCGCGGTGGAGTTCTGGTTCTGGTGGGTGAAATAGTCAGACAAGCCTCCGGAGAGTCCCGAGCTGAAGGCCGGCAGAGAGGCGCTGAGAGCCGGCCTCAGAGAGTCACACAGCGCGGAGGAGGACGGAGTCTGCGGGGAGTTGGAGGCTGAAGCCCGGGAGGCCTGCAGCGAGCCGCCCGGTAACGGGGCGGAGGCGTGGTGCGCGTGTGGGTGCGGGACGTGCGGGAAGAAGTAGCTGGTCTGCCCCGCCAGCAGGTTGACGGAACACGGGTTCAGCGGGTTCAGAGAGTAGGTGGCACCGGAGCACGGTACCGAGAGGCCGCACGGCACCGCGGAGGCCGCCAGGGCCGCGGCCGTCAGGTGGTGGGTCGCATACGGCAGGTCCGGACCCACCAGCCGGTCCATGCTCAGCCCGGCGCTGGACGGGAACCCGGACGGGCTGTTCTGGGTCAGCATGGTGCTGTAGGACATGGAGGGGTGACCCGGGTAGCCCGAGGAGGACCCGGTGTAGCCCAGAGCTCCACCGGCTCTGGGGTGGTGCAGGGACAGGAAAGGGGACATGGGCCAGTACAGGGATCCGGCTCGGTCCATGAAGGTCAGCCCAGAGGTCAGCCGCGCGCCCCGCTTGAAGGCCAGCTTGGCGCGGGACGTCGTGGAGCGTCTCCGCAGCTTCCCGGTGGTTCCGCCGATGAACACGTCGTCGCTGCTCGGGTCCAGCATCCAGTAGTTGCCCTTCCCCGGGTCGTCGTAGTGTCTCGGGACCTTCACGAAGCACTTGTTGAGGCTCAGGTTGTGCCGGATGGAGTTCTGCCAGCCCTGCTTGTTCTCCCGGTAGTACGGGAAGTTCTTCATGATGAACTCGTAGATTCCGTTCAGAGTCAGCCTCTTCTCCGGACTCTGCCGGATCGCCATCATGATCAGCGCGTTGTAGCTGAACGGAGGCTTCTCGTACTTGCCTGTCTTCTTGTCTGCGTCCTTCCTGTCCCCGTCCTTGCTGTCCTCCTTCTTGTCCTCCTGCTTGTTGTCCTCCTGCTTGTCCTCCGGAGGCTCCGCTTTGGAGTCCTGCTGCGCGGCCGAGAGAGGAGGCTTCTGCTCGGCTTCCTCTGCGGCGCCGGCTCGCTGGTGGTTCTGCTGGTTGTTCTGCAGGTTCTGGTGCAGGTGGTGGTTCTGGTTCTGGTGGTTCTGGTGATGCTGCTGCAGGTTCTGGTTGCTGCTGCTGTTGTTGTTGTCGTTTTGCACGGCCTCTGGCACCAAACTGTTTATACTGAAGGATGATTTAGGAATCATTTTCACCTCTTTGCGCTCTCCCATATCCAACATCACCGGTGCACGGAGGAGGACGCACACAGCACCGCACAGCCACGCACAGCTGGGTCTCTATGAGTCCAGACTCTCTGCTGGGTCTCTGCTGGGTCTCAGTCTCTCTGCCTGCGAACCAGGACCGGCAGGACGGAAGAAATGAAAGTAAAGCCCAACAAACTACTTCATGTTTCAGCTTTGGGGAGAGGAGGAAAAACACGCACACACACACACACACACACACACATGTGCACACACATCGATAGGAGACAGATAGCTGCAATTAATTAGAGAGTTAGAAGCTCCGCAGCCACTAAAGAGACGCAGTAACATTGGTTGGACCTCTGCAGTCTTCAGCCAACCAGCAGGAACACGAGGAGGAAATATTAACACGTCCTCTGCTGCTCTCAGCCAATCAGGACGCACGCACACACACACACACACACACACACACACACACAGCGAGGCCGCGCACGCTGCAAGAAATGACGCGTCTCACTGAGAATAAAGATTAGATCATCTGATCAGAATAAAATAAATCTTATTGTTTCCAAATCGTTTATTTTTATTTTAATATTTTATGTCACATTTTAGTCTCTTTTTAAAACACAAATATTTGATTTTTAAATTAAATTAAACTTTATTTGAAAAATATATGATTTTCTATCATCAGTGTGTTTTTTTTATGATCTTTTCTGGATTAAAAACAGACTTTTAGAGCGTCTAACTGACTCTCTAGTGTGGACACTTTTTACAGTGGAGAAAACACACATCCAGCGAGGCCGCGCACGCTGCAAGAAATGACGCATCTCACTGAGAATAAAGATTAGATGAAAATAAAATAAATCTTATTCTTTCCAAAATCGTTTATTTTTATTTATTATTTTTATGATGAAATTTGATGTCACATTTCAGTCTCTTTTTAAAACACAAACACTTGATTTTTAAAATAAATAAATTTATTTTCTATCATAAGTGGGTTTTTTATGATCTTTTCTGGAATAAAAATAGACTTTTAGAGCCTCTAACAAACTGACTCTCAAGTGTGGACACTTTTTGCAGTGGAGAAAACACACACACACACACACACACACACGCACACACCTCAACTAAACCCGGCGCTGGAAAACACGCACCGTGCATGCACCGTGCACGCGTATACACCCAAACACACACCGCTCCTCATATTTACACATTTACACTCCTCACATTCAAATATTTTACCCTTCAGCTGTTCAGACTGTTTACATCCAGAAACACACAGAGAGACAGAGAGAGAGGTGATGCTGTGTGTTCAGACTGGTCAGACTGGTCTCTATATTCTGGTCTGGATGTTTCTTCTCGACGGTTCTTTCCTCCTTGGTGTGTGAGATGTTTGCCGGAGAAGAGAGGCTTCAGAGCGGCGTCATGTTGTCAGAGAGGGTCGGTTGTTTTTCCTCCAGAAGGAGAATCATTGAGCAACAGACTGAAGCTCAGAGGAGGAAGAGAGAGGGAATAAAAGAGGGAAGGAGTTTAAATACCAACATGTGTTTTTACTATTTCTGATATTTATTATTCATATTTGAAACCTCTAAATTATTATTATTATTATTATTATTATTATTATTATTATTATTATTATTATTATTATTATTATTATTATTATTATTATTATGATGATTATGATTATTTCCAACAGGATTTATTTCACTTTTTCTTTAGGAAAAAAAAACATTCAAATACTAGTACTACTCCTAGTACTACTCCTAGTACTACTCCTAGTACTACTCCTAGTACTACTGCTAGTACTATTGCTAGTACTACTGCTCCTAGTACTACTCCTAGTACTACTACTAGTACTACTGCTAGTACTATTGCTAGTACTACTGCTCCTAATACTACTCCTAGTACTACTACTGGTGCTGCTGCTACTGCTAGTACTACTACTAGTACTACTACTCTTAGTACTACTCCTAGTACTACTCCTAGTAACACTACTCCTAGTACTACTCCTAGTACTACTGCTAGTACTATTGCTAGTACTACTGCTCCTAGTACTACTACTAGTACTACTGCTAGTACTATTGCTAGTACTACTGTTACTATAATTTAAAATGTGTAGTTTTACTACAGTAATACTACTGCTACTGTTATTACCAGCTAACTAATATTACTGCAGTATTGTTTTTGTTTTTTTATACTTTATTTTTTCCTTTTTTCAAGGCTGTTTTCATATCTGCAATCCACTGTTTGTAATTACAACAGTCTATAAACCAACTTTTAATTAGATGAGCTGACAGACAAACCCATCAGGTACACTAAAGAGAGAAAACAACCTCAACATTCAAAACCAAAACAAAACCAAGAAAAGAAAAAACAATAATAATAATGACAAAAAGAAAAAGTAGAGTTAAAAAAAAGAAATAAAAAAAAAGCAAAAAAACCCCACACATAATAAAAACAGTGTTGTTGCTCTAACTCTGTAGTACCACTACACCGTCCTGCATGTGTTTATATGAGATTAAACATGTTTTCTGTCTGCAGCAGATTATTATCATAAAACTGTGAACTCTACAAAATAAATATATAAATAAATAAATATATAAATAAAAAAATTAAAAAATACATACATACATAAATAAATAAATAAATAAAATAAAAGCCTCTCTAACAACACTTTAATTCCACCTTAAATACTTTAATCTGAGATCAGTGTGATTGATTTAACACCTTTAAGGCGGTTTGAGCGCCTCTCGGTGACAAACAGAAACAATCTGATATAAATACTCAATAAACCAACAAACAGAGAGAGAGAGACTCTGAGCAGATTATAAAACTCCAACTGAGTTAATTCAACTCTTCTGCAGGTTTTTGCAGGTTGACTCAGAGATCTGAAATCAGCTGGAGATCAGCCAGCAGAGACAACCAGGGTTTCCATCCGGAGAGAAAACACAAAACCAGAGAAACAGAAAACCTCCATCTGTTTAACTAGATGAACTAAATCAATGTTTCTGTGTCCAGATGAGCAGAGTTACAGCTGGAGGAGCAACATGGAGCAACATGGAGCCTCAAACATCAGCTCGTTTCCTCCCAACAGACTGACCTGCAGCTCTGCTACAACCTGATGATTAATAATTAATAAATAAACTAATAAGAGCAGAAATAAGAGGGCGGAGCTCGAGACAAAATCAAACAATTTACACCAAAAAAATGGCAAATCTATCAGTTTTAACGCAAAAAAATTAATTCTAATTAAATTAACATGAATCTCCGATTTTAAGTATTTTTCCTTTTGTTTTATTTTGTTGTTTTAAAAAATAAAAAAATATTTATTCCCACTTATTTCTAATATTTTGTGGTATTTTTTGTGGGAAATAATGCAAACATAAGTGAGCCGAGACCGGATGTTTTGACGGAAGAATTTATTATAAAAAAAAACTTAAATTGTCATAGTTTATTATTAGGCTGACTACTAAAATGAATACATAAATAATAATAATAATAATAATAATAATAATAATAATAATAATAATAATAATAATCAGTGAAAAATAAAATCACAAGGTCCACTTATTTGGCTTTTCCGGAGCTTTCAGTCACATCTCGTAGCCTTCATCAGCGAACTGAGGGTTGAAAGCTCCTAAAAAAACCTAACAATAAATAAATAAACTGTCATCACCAATTTCAAGAACGAACCTAATAATAATAATAATAATAATAATAATAATAATTTATTTTCCGTTCATTCGGTGAATGAACATGGATCTATTTTAAGGACTATTGTTGTTGTTGTTGTTTCGTCATGCTTTTATTTTGATGGAGTAATTTAACTTGCTTGAACTAAACATACTGCTGGTGTGTTTGTTGTTGTTGTTGTTGTTAGTTTCCTCACAGAAGCTGAAGATGGGAGCGGAGTTTGGACCTTTAGAGGCTCCGCTTCTACTGTCCTCCTGTCCTCCTGTCCTCCTGTCCTCTGTGAGGAGGAGGACAGGAGGACAGGAGAAGGAGGTGAAGAAGAGAGCAGAAGGAAGAGGAAGAGGAAAAGGAGGAGGAGGTTGAGGAGGAGGAAGAGGAGGAGGAGGAGGTGGAGGAGGAGGAAGATCAAGAGGAGGAGGAGGAGGAGGATGAGGTGGAGGAGGAGGAAGAGGAGGTGGAAGAGGAGGAGGAGGAGGAGGAGTAAGAGGAGGAGGAAGAGGAGGAGGTGGAGGAGGAGGAAGAGGAGGAGGAGGAGGTGGAGGAGGAGGAAGATCAAGAGGAGGAGGAGGAGGAGGATGAGGTGGAGGAGGAGGAAGAGGAGGTGGAAGAGGAGGAGGAGGAGGAGGAGTAAGAGGAGGAGGAAGAGGAGGAGGTGGAGGAGGAGGAAGAGGAGGAGGAGGAGGTGGAGGAGGAGGAAGATCAAGAGGAGGAGGAGGAGGAGGATGAGGTGGAGGAGGAGGAAGAGGAGGTGGAAGAGGAGGAGGAGGAGGAGGAGTAAGAGGAGGAGGAAGAGGAGGAGGAGGAAGAGGAGGAGGAGGAGGTGGAAGAGGAATAGGAAGAGGAGGAGGAGGAGGAGGAGAGAAAGAACATCCATCCAGCCCCAGAGAGAGAGAAACCTCTGAACCAAATTTTTTTCTACGGATTGAACCTTTAAACTGAACCAGCAGGTGGATTCATCACAGAGGAGGGAAGAAGAGTGAAGAAGAGGAGTGAAGAGGAGTGAAGAAGATGAGAGAAGAGGAGTGAAGAAGAGGAGTAAGGAGGAGAGAAGAGGAGTGGAGAGGAGTGAAGAGGAGTGAAGAAGAGGAGTAAGGAGGAGAGAAGAGGAGTGAAGAAGAGGAGTGAAGAAGAGGAGTGAAGAGGAGTGAAGAAGAGGAGTGAAGAGGAGTGAAGAAGAGGAGTGAAGAGGAGTGAAGAAGAGGAGTAAGGAGGAGAGAAGAGGAGTGAAGAAGAGGAGTGAAGAAGAGGAGTGAAGAGGAGTGAAGAAGAGGAGTGAAGAGGAGTGAAGAAGAGGAGTAAGGAGGAGAGAAGATGAGAGAAGAGGAGTGAAGAAAATGAGAGAAGAGGAGTGAAGAAGAGTGAAGAGGAGGAGTAAGGAGGAGAGAAGATGAGAGAAGAGGAGTGAAGAAAATGAGTGAAGAAGAGTGAAGAAGAGGAGTGAAGAAGAGGAGTGAAGAAGAGTGAAGAAGAGGAGTGTTTTCTGTTGGTTGTTTGAAAACTAAAAATGTGGATTTAAGAAAGTAAAAGTTTATCTGACTGAGACGTTAAACCACTCTGTTAGTTTTAACCATCATTTGACTGTAAACACTATTTGACCTTCTGTTGGTCGACTAACTACGAGCAGTTCAAGTTAAACCAGACTCAGTTAATGTTAAACAACATTAAAGAGTTAAACTTGCAGCCAGTCAGGGAGTTCTGTAATGTAATCTATTATAAATGTAATGCTGTACAATCTGGAGTTAACGCGTTGTGTGATGATAAACTCATTTAATGGCTGTTGAAAGTAATAAAAACTGTAATTATCACTGAAAACGTTGATGATGTACATATATAATTTATATATATTTATATATATTTATGTTTTTTTAAAGATGATTTTTTTAATTCAATTAGAGAAATAAACCTGAAGGTGACCTCTGACCTCTGACCTCTGACCTCCAGCATAATTAACATCTCAACCATCATTACGTTCATTCTAGTTTTCATGGGTTTTATTTAAATATATATTTTAATCAACCCGAGAAGAGTCGTTAGTTTGAGGTGTTTCAGGAAAATGTTAAGGGGTTTTATTGGTTGTTCTAGCTGTGAAAGGGTTCGTTGAGTTCCTGAGGTTCCACTGGTTCTTTAAGGGGTTTGGGAGAGGTTTATATAAGTTCTTAAAGGGTTTCAGGGACATGTTAAAGGGTTTTATTTGTTCTCAAGGGGTTTGGTGGTATTCCAGGGGATTTAAGGGGGTATTAAAAGGGTTCCAGCAGCCCCTTAAGGATTTCCTTACATTCTTAAATGAGGTGGTACTGGATCTTGGTTGGTTCATAGTCAGTTTCAGGGGGTTTAAGGACACTTCAAGGGGGTTATAGGTTATTAAGGGGATTTCTGTGGTGTCTCTAGGGGTTCCAGTAGCCCTTTAGGGTTTTTGTTGTTCTTAAGGATGTTCCACTGGGTCTTTACAGGGTTCGTAAGAGGTTTATATAAGTTCTTAAGGGGCTTCAGGGGGTTCTTGAAGGGGTTCTAGCTGTTAAAGGGTTCGTTGAGTTCTTGAGGAGGTTCCACTGGTTCTTAACGAGGATTATAAGGGAGGTTCTTAAGGGGATTCAAAGAGTTGAGGGTGTTCCAGGTGTTTCTTAAGAGGGATATCTGGCTTCTTACAGGGGTTTCCAGCAGTCCTGAAGGTGTTTCAGGAAATGTTAAGGGGTCGCATTTGTTCTCAAGGGGGTTTTAAGGGATTTGGTGGTATTCCAGGGGACTTAAAGGGGTTTTTAAAGGGTCCATAGGGACTTAAGGGGCTCCACAGATTAGTAAAGGTGTTCCAGGAGTTATTGAGGAACCTCCAGGGCTTCTTAAGGGGATTTGTTGGATTCTTAAGGGGATTAAGTTCCAGGGGGGTTCCAGCCGCTTTGAATGGTTTTCAGAGGTTCTTAAGGGAGATCTTAAGGGTTTTAAGAGAGATCTTAAGGGTTACGGGCCTCTTTTAAGGTGAACTGGAGGTTTTTAACAGAGCTTCTTCCTTTTTTCATGTTTGTTTTGTTTTTATAAACTGTGAACAGAAAAATTAATTATTATTATTATTATTATTATTATTATTATTATTATTATTATTATTATTAATAATATATATTTGTTATTGTTATTTTATTATTATTAATATTATTCTATTATTAATATAAATATATTATTATATTTATTATTATTGCTTATTAAGAAGAAGAGGAGGAAGAGGAGGAGGAAGAGGAGGAGGAAGAGGAGGATGAAGAGGATGAAGAGGAAGAGGAGGAAGAGGAATAGGAGGAAGAGGATGAGGAGGAAGAGGAAGAGGTGGAAGAGGAGGAGGAGGAAGAGGAAGAAGGAGGATGAAGAGGAAGAGGAGGAGGAAGAGAAGGATGAGGAGGAAGAGGAGGATGAAGAGGAGAAGAAGGAGGATGAAGAGGAGGAGGAAGAAGAGGAAGAGGAGGAGGATGAAGAGGATGAAGAGGAGGAGGATGAAGAGGAGGACGAGGAGGATGAAGAGGATGAAGAGGAGGAGGATGAAGAGGAAGATGAAGAGGAAGAGGAGGAGGAGAGGAGGAGGAGGAGGAGGAAGATGAAGAGGAGGAGGATGAAGAGGATGAAGAGGAGGAGGATGAAGAAGAGGAGGATGAAGAGGAGGAGGAGGAGGAGGAGGGGAAGGATGAAGAGGAAGAGGAGGAGGAAGAGGAGGAGGATGAAGAGGAGGAAGAGGAGGATGATGAGGAGGAGGAAGAGGAGGAGGAAGAGAAGGATGAGGAGGAAGAGGAGGATGAAGAGGAGAAGAAGGAGGATGAAGAGGAGGAGGAAGAAGAGGAAGAGGAGGAGGATGAAGAGGAGGAAGAGGAGGAGGAGGAGGAAGAAGAGGAGGATGAAGAGGATGAAGAGGAGGAGGAGAAGGATGAAGAGGAAGAGGAGGAGGAGGAGGAGGAGAAGGATGAAGAGGAAGAGGAGGAGGAGGATGAAGAGGATGAAGAGGAGGATGAAGAGGAAGAGGAGGAGGAAGAGGAGGAGGATGAAGAGGAGGAAGAGGAGGATGATGAAGAGGAGGATGAAGAGAGGTCAGAGGGCGCCTCTCAGCGGTAAAAATCGGAACTACATCAACACAATTATTGATTTTCAGTCTCATCGATTCATTTAAACGATTTTTTTTATCTTCGATCAGCTGGTTGTTCTGACGTCACGTGTTTCATCTGGTTTGATCTGCAGCGATAAAAACATTAAAACATTAAAACATTAAAAACATTAAAACATGAAACTGATTTTATTTATAATCAACTTGTGAAACTGCAGATCAGGTTTCAGTATTTAAATATTAATATAATAATTGTCTCTGTGAGATTAGAAACATTAAATAAACGTGTTTAAATGATTTATTCTGTTTAAATTAAATATAATTTATCTCACATAATATCTCTTATGTTTTTATTTTATGATATAATAATCTTATATTATTGTTTCAGTGTTCTGCTGCCACAGCGACGTTATTTCATTATAATAATCATTCTGATGAAGCTGCTGTAATGTTTATTTAATGCAAACGGTGTTTAAAGTATTAAACTACAGTTTATTAAAAGAAAAGAAATTAAACCTCCAAAACATCTCATAAAAAAGAAATAATAAAATAATAAAATAATGAGTATTTCACAGTTAAAGAAATAAATCCTGCAGCTATTAAAACTCACATTATATTCAATATTCTGTTATATTTTACTGCGAATATACGTCGAGAATAAACTGTAATTTTGTTTTAATTTAACATATTTTGTTTCCTCATATTTAAATATATTGACACTAAATAAAAAAAATAAAGACAAAACGGAACATATAATCTGCAACAATAAACGGATGTTTTTATTTTATTTTTAAGATTTTTATTTGCAAAACATTTTTGTTTTAAGGAGAAAAAAAAACACAATAATAATGTTTGTTAAAGTGCTGAAATATTTCTATAAGCTGCCACCGACATAAATAAATAAATTCTGTATTAAAGGGACTTATTTTACTCATAAAAACATGATTTTCTCTTCCCAGTGCTGCACACGTTGAACTGGTGATTGAACTGGTTGAACTGGTTCCTCTCTGATCTCCTGCTGATTTATCAGGTTGATTCTTCGTGAGCTGAATGTTGAGGATGGAATCAGACGGAGGCCCGCAGGGACAAACGGAGAAACAGTCACAGAGGTTTATTTATAACCTGGAGATCAAATATAAGAACGGAAACACACTCAGATAAAGTCACATTAAAGATTTAAAAGTCCTTTAATTCAACATTTAGTTTGCACTTAAATTTAAAAGGACATTAAGGGTTATTTAAGGGGACATTTAAAATTATTTTTTATTTCATTAAAGATAAAAATGGACTGAAATATTCCGGTTTAACTCTCATTATATTATTATATACTATATTCATGAAATCAAACGTTTCACAGGCTTTTAATGTGTAAAATATAACATGTTGGAACTGAGCAGTTTTACTGGTTATTATTATTATTATTATTATTAATATTATTATTAATATTATTATTATTATTATTATTATTATTATTATTAATATTATTATTATTATTATCCATCCATCCATCTTCAACCGCTTATCCGGGATCGGGTCGCGGGGGCAACAGCTCCAGCAGGGGACCCCAAACTTCCCTTTCCCGGGCCACATTAACCAGCTCTGACTGGGGGATCCCGAGGCGTTCCCAGGCCAGAGTAGAGATATAATCTCTCCATCTAGTCCTGGGTCTTCCCCGTGGTCTCCTCCCAGCTGGTCGTGCCTGGAACACCTCCCAAGGGAGGCGCCCAGGAGGCATCCGTGCTAGATGCCCGAACCACCTCAACTGGCTCCTTTCGACGCAAAGGAGCAAGGACTCTACTCCGAGTCCCTCACGGATGACTGAGCTTCTTACCCTATCTCTAAGGGAGACGCCAGCCACCCTCCTGAGGAAACCCATTTCGGCCGCTTGCACCCGCGACCTCGTTCTTTCGGTCATGACCCAACCCTCATGACCATAGGTGAGAGTAGGAACGAAGATTGAACGGTAGATCGAGAGCTTTGCCTTCCGGCTCAGCTCTCTTTTCGTCACAACGGTGCGGTAAAGCGAATGCAATACCGCCCCTGCTGCTCCGATTCTCCGACCAATCTCACGTTCCATCGTCCCCTCACTCGCGAACAAGACCCCGAGATACTTAAACTCCTTCACTTGGGGTAAGGACTCATTCCCTACCCGGAGTAGGCAAACCACCGGTTTCCTGCTGAGAACCATGGCCTCAGATTTAGAGGTGCTGATTCTCATCCCGACTGCGTCACACTCGGCTGCGAACCGATCCAGTGAGTGCTGGAGGTCGCAGACCGATGATGCCAACAGGACCACATCATCTGCAAAAAGCAGCGATGAGATCCTCAGCACACCGATCTGCAAACCCTCCTCCACCCGACTACGCCTCGATATCCTGTCCATGAATATCACGAACAGGATTGGTGACAAAGCGCAGCCCTGGCGGAGGCCAACCCCCACCGGAAACGAGTCCGACTTATTGCCGAGGATCCGAACACAGCTCTCGCTTTGGGCGTACAGGGATTGGATGGCCCTGAGAAGTGCCCCCCTCACCCCATACTCCCGCAGCACCCCCCACAGTATCTCCCGGGGGACCCGGTCATATGCCTTCTCCAAGTCCACAAAACACATGTAGACTGGATGGGCATACTCCCAGGCCCCCTCCAGGATCCTTGCGAGAGTGAAAAGCTGGTCCGTTGTTCCACGGCCAGGACGGAATCCGCATTGTTCCTCTTCGATCTGAGGTTCGAC
Organism: Sebastes fasciatus; assembly: GCF_043250625.1. Taxonomy (NCBI): domain Eukaryota; kingdom Metazoa; phylum Chordata; class Actinopteri; order Perciformes; family Sebastidae; genus Sebastes; species Sebastes fasciatus. The sequence goes on along the minus strand of NC_133809.1, from coordinate 1,389,203 downwards.
TATCGGCCGAACCCTCCTTTCCAGCACCTTGGAGTAGACTTTACCAGGGAGGCTGAGCAGTGTGATACCCCTGTAATTGGCACACACTCTCTGGTCCCCCTTTTTGAAAAGGGGAACCACCACCCCGGTCTGCCAATCCTTAGGCACTGTCACCGACTTCCACGCGGTGTTGAAGAGACGTGTCATCCAAGACAGCCCCTCCCCACCCAGAGCCTTCAGCATTTCTGGGCGGATCTCATCAACCCCCGGGGCTTTGCCACTGTGGAGTTGTTTGACTACCTCAGTGACTTCCACCAGGGTAATTGATGATGGTCCCCCATCAGCTTCCAGCTCTGCCTCTACCATAGAGGGCGTATTGGTCGGATTCAGAAGTTCCTCAAAGTGCTCCTTCCACCGCCCGATTACCTCCTCAGTTGAGGTCAACAGTGTCCCATCCTTACTGTACACAGCTTGGATGGTTCCCCGTTTCCCCCTCCTAAGGTGCCGGATGGTTTTCCAGAAGCACTTTGGTGCCGACCGAAAGTCCTTCTCCATGGCTGCTCCGAACTCCTCCCACACCCGCTGCTTTGCCTCCGTCACGGCATTGGCTGCTGCTCTTCGGGCCCGTCGGTACCCTGCAACTGCCTCCGGAGACCTCCGAGATAACATATCCCGGAAGGCCTCCTTCTTCAGTCGGACGGCTTCCCTGACCACCGGTGTCCACCACGGTGTTCGAGGGTTGCCGCCCCTTGAGGCACCTAAGACCTTAAAACCACAGCTCACCGCCGCAGCTTCAGCAATGGAAGCTTTGAACATCGTCCACTCGGGTTCAATGCCCCCAACCTCCACAGGGATGCCAGAAAAGCTCCGCCGGAGGTGTGAGTTGAAGATCTCTCGGACAGGGGCCTCCTCCAGACGTTCCCAGTTCACCCTCACTACGCGTTTGGGCTTACCAGGTCTGTCCAGAGTCTTCCCCCACCCTCTGACCCAACTCACCACCAGATGGTGATCAGTTGACAGCTCCGCCCCTCTCTTCACCCGAGTGTCCAAAACATGCGGCCTCAGATCAGATGATACGATTACAAAATCGATCATCGACCTTCGGCCTAGGGTGCTCTGGTACCACGTACACTTATGAGCATCCTTATGTTCGAACATGGTGTTCGTTATGGACAATCCATGACTAGCACAGAAGTCCAACAACAAACGACCACTCGGGTTTAGATCAGGGAGGCTGTTCCTCCCAATCACGCCACTCCAGGTGTCTCCATCGTTGCCCACGTGCGCGTTGAAGTCTCCCAGGAGAACTATGGAGTCCCCTACTGGAGCCCCATACAGGACTCCATTCAGGGTCTCCAAGAAGGCCGAATACTCCGAACTGCTGTTTGGTGCATACGCACAAACAACAGTCAGAGTTTTCCCCCCCATAACCCGAAGGCGTAGGGAGGCGACCCTCTCGTCCACCGGGGTAAACTCCAACGTAGCGGCACTCAGCCGGGGATTTGTGAGTATCCCCACACCTGCCCGGCGCCTCACACCATGGGCAACTCCAGAGAAGAATAGAGTCCAACCCCTATCCAAGAGTACGGTTCCAGAACCGAGGCTGTGCGTAGAGGTAAGCCCTACCAGATCCAACTGGTAGCGCTCCACCTCCCGCACAAGCTCCGGCTCCTTCCCCCACAGAGAGGTGACGTTCCACGTCCCCAGAGCCAGCCTCTGCCGCCCGGGTCCAATCCGTCGAGGTCCCTGGCCTTCACTGCCACCCGTGTGGCAGCGCACCCGACCCAAGCGGTTCTTCCCGCAGGTGGTGAGCCCACAGGATGGAGAGGAGGGGGGTGCCACGTTCCTTTTTCGGGGTATCCCCGGCCGGGCTCCGTGGCAAGCCCGGCCACCAGACGCTCGTTGACGGGCCCTCCGTTATTATTTCACTATTTTGGGTATAAATTGTATTTTTTTTCATTTCTTGAATCTAATCATCCACTTTACAGTCCTTTTTTATTTATTTGAGATCATGTTTCAATTAAAATAAAACACGTTATAATTATAATAATAATAATAATATACATCATATTATTATTATGATATTCTGAACTTTTCCACATTTTTTGTTTGAATTATTATATATTTATTTAACTGATTAGTTTCTCTTGTTAATGATATTCTTTATTTAAATGTGTTTTTAACGGTGTTAAAGTGACGTGTTTTGCATCAAACGTTGAAGAAACTGATTTTGAATCTTTATTTAAGAATTTATAAATCTGATCAGAGCACAGCTGCAGCGGTGACGTCATGAATTCACGGCCTCAGATGATGAACTGATGAACTATAAAAGCCAGAGACAGAAGAAGAAATAGGGAAAGGAAGAGGAGGAGGAAGAAGAAGAGGAAGAAGAAGTAATAGTAGTAGTAGTTCCTGCAGCAGAGGAAGAGGAGGAGGAGGAAGAGGAGGAAGAGGAGGAAGAGGACGAGGAAGAGGACGAGGAGGAAGAGGAGGAGGAGGAAGAGGAGGAGGAAGAGGACGAGGAGGAAGAAGAGGAAGAGGAAGAGGAGGAGGAGGAAGAGGAGGAAGACGAGGAGGAAGAGGAGGAGGAGGAAGAGGAGGAGGAAGAAGGAAGACGAGGAGGAAGAGGAGGAGGAGGAAGAGGAGGAGGAAGAAGAGGAAGAGGAGGAGGAAGAGGAGGAAGTGGTGGAGGAAGAGGAGGAGAAGGAAGAAGAAGATGAGGAGGAAGAAGAGGAGGAGAAGGAGAAAGAGGAGGAAGAGGAAGAGGAGGAAGAGGAGGAGGAGGAAGAGGAGGAGGAAGAGGACGAGGAGGAAGAAGAGGAAGAGGAGGAGGAAGAGGAGGAAGTGGTGGAGGAAGAGGAGGAGAAGGAAGAAGAAGATGAGGAGGAAGAAGAGGAGGATCAGTATGATTGGTGGGCTTGCGGGTTATGGTTCGCTCGATGTGAACAGCTCCAAATAAACTAGTGAATCAGACAATCTGCCGGCTGGAGCCGAAGACTCAAACTGAGAGACCCGAGACCCCGAGGATACCCGAGGAGACCCGAGGAGACCCGAAGAGACCCGAGGAGTTCTGAGGAGACCCGAGGAGCTCCGGAGGAGGAGAGGAGGCGCATTACTGTTCCGACAGCGACACCGTGAGGCCGAACAGAGGAACTGAACCTCTGACTCTTTATCAGGCGTCTTTATAAATACTAATATTATTACTATTACTACTACTACTTCTACTACTAATAATACTATTACTACTACTACCACTCTTTTAAAGTACTACTACTACTACTACTACACTGTTAAAGTACTAACACCACACTGGAAATGTACACGGTTACAGTAAAAGTACTAATACCACAGTATAAAAGTAATACTATCACACTGTAAAAGTACTAATAACACTCTGTAAAATTTACAGTAAAAGTACTAATACCATAATGTAAATACACTGTTACAGTAAAAGTATTAATACCATTCTACAGAGTAAAATTACTCTGAGTAAAAGTACTGATACCACAATATAAAAGTACTACTACCACACTGTAAAAATACTCTGTTACAGTAAAAGTACCAATACCACACAGTGAAAGTACTACTACCACGGTATAAAAGTATACTGTAAAAATACTCTGTTACAGTAAAGGTACTAGTACGATATATATCTGTTATAAAGCAGTGAGAGCGGTAGAAGGTCGTCAGAGTCGGCCGTGTCTAATACCTGGAGGCAGCGTCACTGACAGGAACATGGAAACTGATCAGTTGTGGATCAATAAATCAATAAATTGATGGTGTTGCTGAACAAGGAGCTGAGATCTCTGAGAGGAAGAGAAACACATCATCAGGAAGTCGACGATGAAATGTGGAAATATTTAATTAAAACATTCAGTGCAGTTCAATCAGATGATGTTTGTACAGTAACCTTACAGTAATCAATACAATGATCATTACTCAATAGATCAATACAATGATCATTACTCAATACAGGAACATGAAGAGTTTTAATCTAAAGGCCTGAATCTAATCAACGATGACTGAATGAGACTCTCAATCACTTCAATCGGCTTTAATTCCCTGAACGGAGTTGAAGTGTTTGAACTCTCTGACGTCTGAATGCGACTCGTTATCTTTAATGATCGACTTATTGATCTGATTGAATGGAGCAGACGATGAGTCTGAAGATGTTTTGGATTCGTTGCTCATTAATAAATAAACAGAGTTCTGAATCGTTGAAGCGAAGTTCGTCTTTTAGAAAACGTTCCATCGATTCTCCGGCTCAGAAAACGTCTCAGATTACTTTGATTCTGTGTCTCTTCAGACTGTTTTAGGTTCATCATCGTCGTCGGAGGAGATTAACCGTCAGACGTAACATCCGTCTGGAGACAGAAACCTGGAGCTGCTTTCACAAAGACCAAACTAATAGATGTCAGATAGACGTCTAAATGAACTTGTCACACAAAGCTGTCTAGTTATTGATCACCGTTAGAAAACGACTACAGATTACCTGTTCTATTCTCCTTTATTGGGTTTGAATTTCTTGTTTATTAGTTTTAATTTTTGCCCCAAATTAAGTTTCTCATTATAAATGAAGACGTTATCCTGTGAGGCACTTCAATAAAAGCACTTTATAGGTGATATTATTTGTACTTGGCATCTGTTAAGGCTTATCTGACGCCTCCTCTGATGTCACGTCTGTAAACTGTAAACCTCATGACTCCTCTTTTAACGGAGTGCTGATGAAGCTTTACTTCTTGGTGAAAAACTTCCTGAAGACGCTCCTCCTCGTCTTGCTGGTGCTGTCGTCTGTTAGCGGCGGGGTCGCGGTGGGGGGGTCCTGAGGAGGCAGCGACGGCGGTTGGTTCTGACGGCTGTCTGTAGCTGCGGCGCAGTAAAATACAGATTAACTCACACGCTCCTCGGTGGTCGTTAGCGTTAAACAACATGCCAACGGTGTGCGGCCTCACCTGAGGTCCTGACCTCCTCGTCCTCGGGGTAGCGGTGTCTGTTGTAGTACGTGTGGGGGGGTTTGGGAGGAGGTTGCCCCTCCGTGGACGATTGTCTCTCCAGGCTCTCGGCTCTCCCGTCCGGCGGTTTGGTCGACGCCGAATCATCCGGAGCCTCGGCCAGCTTCTCCAAACTCAGGTTGACCGATGACGCTCTCCTGAACGACAACGAGCTGAGCGTTAGCATCGGCTAACTGACTAGCTCACTAGTTAACAAGCAACCAGGCTGGTTTTAGCCTAGCTTAGCACAAAGACCCACAAATATACCATTTGGCAATACAGTGACTTTAAACATTGATATCTCCTCAGTGGCTGCATTTGAAACGTCCATCTTGCGTCATTATTCTGTTTGACCTGCGTAGGTAACCCTTATGGTCCGTGTCCACAGCCTCCGTGCTTTCCACGCTCCCCATTCATTGTCTATGTAAGCAGCCGTGCAGCAATGCATTCTGGTAGCGTGGCATCGCGATTCGAGAGACTGGGCGTCACGACGCCCGCTCCTCATTTGCATAAAGTTGAGGGCTCGTCTACTTTATGTAAATCACAGGCGTCCGACGCGACTCGCCGCCTCTCCAAACTCCCGAGGATCTTTTAAATAAACGTTGTTGATCTAAAATAAAGACAGATTCATCAACATGGATTATGTCTCGCCTCAAATGTTTTCAGAAACACATCTCAGTGAACTATTTACGTGAAATAAGAGAAGAAAGTTTCCAAACGAGCCTCCAGACTGGTTCCGGTTTGAAAGCTGGGAGCAGCAGCCAACGGCGGGAAAGCGTTCGTCCAATCAGGAGCCGAGTGCCTTGTTTCTAGGGACAGCACACCAAGCGTCCAATGCTGGGAAGCGTAGCGTCCCCTCGCGATAAAAAACGCCCCTGTGGACACGTACCGTAACTGCTGCTAAAAAACCCAAAACGTCTCCTTTTCTACGTTTCTCTTCCTGTTGAATAAACATCTCTCTCCTGCAGGAATGGTTTTATGAACATGTTGCCTCTGCAGGACCGTATACTCCGTCTCCACGCTGCAAAACTAAACCAGACGTGATGCCTGACAGCTGAATAATGGAGCCGTGGGCCGTGTCCCGTACCACCGTGTGTTTCTGCACCATTGTGTGCCCGCTGAATGTAATTCACCTTGTCAAAGTATCTCATTAAAAAGGAAAAAACCCTGCTGGCAGGGACGTTTCATTTCTTTGGCCTCTCACCCAGCTCCGATGTGCCCGGCGTCCCCACAGTGCACAGTGTGAACAGGCGAGAAGTGAAAGTCAAATTACCTGACGCAGTTTGAAGGAAACCGCTTCAGTCTGGAGCTCCATCAAACACGTCAGCGGCTGACAGACAGACTGACAGACAGACTGACTGACTGACTGACTGACAGACTGACTGACTGACTGACTGACTGACTGACGTCCGGTTTGACTCCAAAAACCCCAAAAATTAGACTCGCAATGCTCTTTGGATCCGTGTTCATTTCAGAAAATCATCACGAGAAGTTCTTTAAATCAAAATCAAAGCAGAGTAAAAGGATAGAAATGACAAAATATTGATGAATCAAACCTCGGTGCTTTTTAAATCCTCTCGTAGCTCGTCACGTCTCCAGAACTGTCGAGTACTGACGTTAGTAGTGAAAGCTCGGTGAGATTCCTTCATCAGATAGTTATTAATATTAATTATTTTGTTGATTTTTATACCGTATTTAAAGTAGTTTGTGTACAGCTGTTTGTTTTTTTGTGCTAAGACATCATGACAGTGAGATACATGAATGAGGATTTTGTTGTTTAATACACTCTTAAATATCAAATTCCTCATTCATGTGCTTTTATTCTGATAAAGTCCTGATAAAGTGTTATGACCAGGGCTGTCAATGGATTCAAATATTTAATTGCGATTAATCTCGAATTTTTTTATCAGTTCAAAATTAACCTTTTGTCGAAAAAAAGTTTAAAGTTTTTTTTAAAAAGTCAGAAAAATGTCGGAAAAAAAGTCAGAAAAAATCATATTTTGATGCTTCAAAGTTGCCTCGTTTGTTTAAATCAACGGGTGTCGAACCGCTGGAGAGGCTGGAGCCCACAGCAGGGAGGAAAACGAGTATGTGTGTGTGTGTGTGTGTGTGTTGAAGGCAATAAGAAAAGTGCTGATATAGAATATTAAAGGAATAGTTCAACATTTGGAGTGGTTAGCTTAGCTTAGCATGAAGAGTGGAAACAGCCAGCATGGCTCAGTCCAAAAACAACATTAAGGTTACATGAGTGATGTCACAAATACCAACAGATCTAGTCCCAAAATGTACCTTAAAGGGAGACGGAGTGTAAATACAGTATAAAGTACAACGTGTGTGTGATCGTGTGTGTGTGTGTTCGTGTGTGTGTGTGTGTGTGTGTGTGTGTGTGTGTGTGTGTTCGTGTGTTCGTGTGTGTGTGTGTGTGTGTGTGTGTGTGTGTGTGTGTGTGTGTGTGTGTGTGTTCGTGTGTGTGTGTGTGTGTGTGTGTGTGTGTGTGTGTGTGTGTGTGTTCGTGTGTGTGTGTGTGTGTGTGTGTGTGTGTTCGTGTGTTCGTGTGTGTGTGTTTACCCAGAGTCGTCAGAGTCGCTGCTGGAAGATTCAGAACACTTTTGGAGCTTTTTCAGCCAAAGCAGCTGAAGTTCTCTGCTGGACGCGGCAAACAGGTACTGACTGCTGTCCTCCAGTCTGAGACACACACACACACACACACACACACACACCCACACACACACACACACACACACACACACATAAAACAATCAACAACAACAAAATACTTGCAAGAATGTTTTTTCAACAGTAGAAATTATTTACAGAAATAAATCACTTAACTTCGGTCACACTTACAGAACTTTATTCTAACTTCTAGAAGAGATCCCGACGTTCTTTTAAAGGTACAAACACCGATCAGCCAGAACATGATGGCCTCCTGCCCGTCGTCGGCCATGTTTGTTTACACTAAGGTCACGTTTGATCGCCCGAGATTTAGAGAGGTTTCTGTTGTTTTTAGTGTTCATGAATGAATCTGTTAGTGTGTGGTGTTGCTGTTGAATCAGTCGGGAAATTTTTTTTTAAAAATGTCCAAAAAAAGAAAAAAAAAGTCCTAAAAATGTCAGAAAAAAAGGTTTTAAAAATTTTTTCGGAATTCTTTTTTTTTTTTTTTTTTTAAATGTCCAAAAAAAGCTTTTTTTTTAAAAATCAGAAAAAAGTCCAAACAAAAAGTCTTTAAAAAAGTAAAAAAAAAAAAATTCTGAAAAATGTGAGAAAAACAAGTTTTTAAAGTCAGAAAAAGAAAACGTCCCAAAAATTTCAGAAAAAAAAGTTTTAAAAAATGTCCAAAAAAAGTGTTTTAAAAAAATTCCGAAAAATGTCGGAAAAAAAATCTGAAAAACGTCCGAACAAAAACCTAAAAAAAAGGTCCGAAAAATGTCAGAAAAAGTCCGAAAAAAGTCCAAACAAAAAGTCTTTAAAAAAAGTAAAAAAAAAAAATCTGAAAAATGTGAGAAAAACAAGTTTTAAAGTCAGAAAAAAAAAAACGTCAGAAAAATTTCAGAATTTTTTTTTTTTTAAATGTCCAAAAAAATGTCCAAAAAAAGTTTTTTAAAAAAAGTCAGAAAAATATCAATGTCGGCCAGCCTTAAAATGATGCAGCACATTTTGATTTTATGACGGGAAGATGCAGCTATATTTGATGCATCATATATTTTCCCCCAAAAATATATATAATTTCCAGCTTTAAGACCACCTCGGGGAAACTTTAACTTAATAATCCGATTGAAAAGGTGAAATGAAGAGAACATGACTCACATCAGTTTGAAGGTGTTCTCCTTCCTCCGGTAGTAAACGTTCTCTCTGCAGACGACTCCGTCCATGTTGATAGGAGGCCACCTGGAGGTCCTCTGTGGGAACACATCACCACTGGTTCATTAATCACGTTATTAAAGTGGGATTTATGTCGAATGTTTGGCCATTTATAAAATAAAAGATCTCTTTTTACAACACTGTGATGTTCCATCTTCTTCGTACCTCTGCAGCAGCCGCTCTGTCTGTAAACAGGCTGAGCGTCTCTCCTTCCAGAACAGCAAACACCTCCTCCCAGTGCTCCAGACCCTGCAGCAGCAGCAGCCAATCACAGAGAGACAACACACACCTGTCAGTCAATCGGCACCACGGACACGCCGCCATGTCGGAGGAAAAGGTTTTAACAAAGAACGTATATTTAGCAAAGCTACGCTTCCGCCATTTTGGACTGAAAGCGACTACCGGACGCCAGTAAAATGTCCGTATACAAAGAGACGTACAAAAGTAGAACTACATTATTTCTATTCTATTGTCATATTTAATGTCTCTACTGAAATGTCCTGTGTTGACCAATACAAATATTATAAATATGCATACTATTATAACTACTTATTTATTAAACTTTTAGCCCGGCTGCTTCCCAGAGGAGCAGAAAGTGAGCGACGGACATAAATGGAAGTTAGTTAGGACATTTAGGACATGATGAAATGAGGTAATATTTAAGTGTTCCTACTGGGAAGTTGATTCATTAATTTAGAAAAAAATTACGAAAAATAGTCCGAAAAATGTCGGAAAAAAATGTCAGAAAAATAGTACCAAAACAAAGTCCGAAAAATGGCAGAAAAATAGTCCGAAAAATGTCCGAACGAAAAGTCTTTAAAAAAGTTAAAAAAAAATAATTCTGAAGAATGTGAGAAAAACAAGTTTTAAAGTTGAAAAAATAAACGTCCGAAACATTTCAGTAAAAAAAGTTTTTAAAAAATCCAAAAAATGTCCGAACAAAAACTTGAAAAAAGGTCCGAAAAATGTCAGAAAAAAAAGTTTAAAAAAAAAAATGGCTGAAAAATGTCAGAAAAAAGTCAGAAAAATGTCTGAACGAAAAGTCTTGAAAAAAGTTTTTAAAAAATAAATAAAAATGTCAGAAACACAAGTTTTATAGTCAGAAAAAAAGGTTTTTAAAAAAAGTCGGAAAAATATCAGAAAAAACGTTTTTAAAAATGTCCAAAATCTTTTTTTTTTTTTTTATTCTGAAAAATGTCGAAAAAAAACCCTAAAAATGTCCGAACAAAAACTTGAAAAAAAGGTCAGAAAATGTTTGTGGAAAAAAAAGTTTTAAAAAATGTCAGAAAAGAAGTTTTAAAAAAGAATGTCAGAAAAAAAATTCTGAAAAATGTCAAAAAAAAAGGTTTAAAAAATGTCCCAAAAAAAGTTTAAAGTCTAAACTCGTCGATGAAAGCATGACAAAAACAATAGTTTGAATATATATTTTGATGTGTGAATTAATCGCACAAAAAAACGCCTCCGGTGTGTAAAAGTCTTAACCCTTTAAAACACTAAAGTCACAGAATAACACAAACTAACTAACTGATGGATGCAGCGGTAGACCAGCTACTCTCCTGTTCTGACAGGTTAAATACGTGTTTTTGTGAATGGAGTCTGGTGGCTTTGAAGAGAGCGATATAACGGCTTCAGTTCCCCGTCGGAGGGGAAAGCAGTGAAAATATTATAAATACTCCTGTCTGTTTCTACTAACTCCATCTACTGTAGTAACACACTGACTATGGAGAAGTACCTCATATAACCCCACTGAGGAACACCTTAACTCTCCCTTTAATACACCTGTGTGATGTCAGCAGTCTCTCACCTTGTTTCCTCCTTGTTTCAGTTTGATCTCCAGCGTCCCCTCCATCCTCACTGGCTGCTCTGCAGTTTTGACCTCCGCTGTGGATCCGGGGAGGCCGGCCTCTTCCTCTGGTAGACCGGCTTCTTCCTCCGGTAGACCGTCTAACTTCCCCCGTCGCTGTGGAGGAGACGGAGCACCGTCAGCGTCCTCCTCTGTGATTGGTGCAGCCGTCGGGGAGTCGGGTGGTGTGACCTGTTCAGCAGTAGGTGGAGGATCAGCAGGATCGGGCTCGTTGTGGAGCTCTCTCCTCGCTGAAGGTGATTCAGGGGGAGAACATCTTTCTGGGACCGCTGGAGGCGGTGACGGCGGTGACGGCGGTGACGGCGGTGACGGCGGTGACGGCGGTGACGGCGGTGACGGCGGTGACGGCGGTGACGGCGGTGACGGTGGTGACGGCGGCTCAGTGGGAGCAACAAGCTCTCTGATCAGTGGAGGTGAGTCAGGTGGTGTGGCGGGCTTCTCCGGTTGGTTCGGGGGATCAGAGCGGCGTCCCAGCGTCTGCTCTGTAGAGGGGATTCTGGGCTTTGGAGCCAGAGGAGGTTTGGATCTGAAACGACGGTCTTTCTCAGGAGACGAAGAAGAAGAGACTGAGGTTTGAGGGGAGGACGGCGCCGGAGACGGAGGGTGTTTTGGAGAGGAGGAGTCAGGCGTCGAGTCTGAGAGGCTGGTTGGACTTCTCCAGGGCGGTACAGTCGGGCCGGAGCTGGGACTAGCGGGAGGACTGCTGGCGTCTTCTTCCGCCTCCCATCTCTTCCTGCTGGCCCTGAAGCGTCTCCTGGAGTCGGGCTGGAGGGACGGGCTTGGCGGGGGACTAACAGAAGGACTGGTTCTCTTGTCCAGCGCGGACGATCTGACGGTTCTGTCCGTCCTCCTGCCGCTGCTGACTCGACGCACGATGTCTCTGGAGGAGTAGGAGGAGGAGGAGGAGGAGGAGGAGGAGGAGGGCCTCCGCGGGGTGTTTGGATCCGACGGTTTTCTCCTCAGAGACGTAACTCTGGCTGGAGGTTTTCTGTCTTGAAGGTTCTCATCTCCATCACGTCTCTCCTCCCTCTGAGAACAAAACACCAGAGCAAAGAGAGAAAATATTACTTGTACTGCGTTCATCAGTAGTATGCAGTATGTACTGTATATTAAATACTGCGTTCATCAGTAGTATGCAGTATATACTGTATACTAAATACTGTGTTCATCAGTAGTATGCAGTATATACTGTATACTAAATACTGTGTTCATCAGTAGTATGCAGTATATACTGTATACTAAATACTGCGTTCATCAGTAGTATGCAGTATATACTGTATACTAAATACTGCATTCATCAGTAGTATGCAGTATGTACTGTATATTAAATACTGCGTTCATCAGTAGTATGCAGTATGTACTGTATATTAAATACTGTGTTCATCAGTAGTATGCAGTATGTACTGTATATTAAATACTGCGTTCATCAGTAGTATGCAGTATGTACTGTATACTAAATACTGCATTCATCAGTAGTATGCAGTATGTACTGTATATTAAATACTGCGTTCTTCAGTAGTATGCAGTATGTACTGTATACTGTATACTAAATACTGTGTTCATCAGTAGTATGCAGTATGTACTGTATATTAAATACTGCGTTCATCAGTAGTATGCAGTATATACTGTATACTAAATACTGCATTCATCAGTAGTATGCAGTATATACTGTATACTAAATACTGCATTCATCAGTAGTATGCAGTATGTACTGTATACTAAATACTGCGTTCATCATTAGTATGCAGTATGTACTGTATACTGTATACTGCGTTCATCAGTAGTATGCAGTATGTACTGTATACTGTATACTAAATACTGCGTTCATCAGTAGTATGCAGTATGTACTGTATATTAAATACTGTGTTCATCAGTAGTATGCAGTATGTACTGTATATTAAATACTGCGTTCATCAGTAGTATGCAGTATGTACTGTATATTAAATACTGCGTTCATCAGTAGTATGCAGTATATACTGTATACTGTATACTAAATACTGCATTCATCAGTAGTATGCAGTATGTACTGTATACTAAATACTGCGTTCTTCAGTAGTATGCAGTATGTACTGTATACTGTATACTGCGTTCATCAGTAGTATGCAGTATGTACTGTATACTAAATACTGCGTTCATCATTAGTATGCAGTATGTACTGTATACTGTATACTGCGTTCATCAGTAGTATGCAGTATGTACTGTATACTAAATACTGCGTTCATCATTAGTATGCAGTATGTACTGTATACTAAATACTGCGTTCATCAGTAGTATGCAGTATGTACTGTATACTAAATACTGCGTTCATCATTAGTATGCAGTATGTACTGTATACTGTATACTGCGTTCATCAGTAGTATGCAGTATGTACTGTATACTGTATACTAAATATTGGGTTCATCAGTAGTATGCAGTATGTACTGTATATTAAATACTGCGTTCATCAGTAGTATGCAGTATATACTGTATATTAAATACTGTGTTCATCAGTAGTATGCAGTATGTACTGTATACTGCATTCATCAGTAGTATGCAGTATGTACTGTATACTAAATATTGGGTTCATCAGTAGTATGCAGTATGTACTGTATACTAAATACTGCGTTCATCATTAGTATGCAGTATGTACTGTATACTGTATACTGCGTTCATCAGTAGTATGCAGTATGTACTGTATACTGTATACTAAATACTGCATTCATCAGTAGTATGCAGTATGTACTGTATATTAAATACTGCGTTCATCAGTAGTATGCAGTATATACTGTATATTAAATACTGTGTTCATCAGTAGTATGCAGTATGTACTGTATACTAAATACTGCGTTCATCAGTAGTATGCAGTATGTACTGTATACTGCATTCATCAGTAGTATGCAGTATGTACTGTATACTGCATTCATCAGTAGTATGCAGTATGTACTGTATACTAAATACTGCGTTCATCAGTAGTATGCAGTATGTACTGTATACTAAATACTGCGTTCATCAGTAGTATGCAGTATGTACTGTATACTGCGTTCATCAGTAGTATGCAGTATGTACTGTATACTAAATACTGCGTTCATCAGTAGTATGCAGTATGTACTGTATACTAAATACTGCGTTCATCAGTAGTATGCAGTATATACTGTATATTAAATACTGTGTTCATCAGTAGTATGCAGTATGTACTGTATACTGCATTCATCAGTAGTATGCAGTATGTACTGTATACTAAATATTGGGTTCATCAGTAGTATGCAGTATGTACTGTATACTAAATACTGTGTTCATCAGTAGTATGCAGTATATACTGTATATTAAATACTGTGTTCATCAGTAGTATGCAGTATGTACTGTATACTGCATTCATCAGTAGTATGCAGTATGTACTGTATACTAAATATTGGGTTCATCAGTAGTATGCAGTATGTACTGTATACTAAATACTGCGTTCATCATTAGTATGCAGTATGTACTGTATACTGTATACTGCGTTCATCAGTAGTATGCAGTATGTACTGTATACTGTATACTAAATACTGTGTTCATCAGTAGTATGCAGTATGTACTGTATATTAAATACTGCGTTCATCAGTAGTATGCAGTATGTACTGTATACTGCATTCATCAGTAGTATGCAGTATGTACTGTATACTAAATACTGCGTTCATCAGTAGTATGCAGTATGTACTGTATACTGCATTCATCAGTAGTATGCAGTATGTACTGTATATTAAATACTGCGTTCATCAGTAGTATGCAGTATGTACTGTATACTGCATTCATCAGTAGTATGCAGTATGTACTGTATACTAAATACTGCGTTCATCAGTAGTATGCAGTATGTACTGTATACTGCGTTCATCAGTAGTATGCAGTATGTACTGTATACTGCGTTCATCAGTAGTATGCAGTATGTACTGTATACTAAATACTGCATTCATCAGTAGTATGCAGTAGGCGGTTTCCAACACAGTCATAGTATTCGGTCCAGTCAAGTTACCAACCAACCTGTGTTTTCTTCTTCTGTAGTGCGATGAAGCGCTCGCTCTGGGCCTGGATCATGACCTCCAAGTCCTCCTGCCTCTTCAGGAGCTCCAGAACATCCGACACCGAGTCCTGGAGGAACCGACAGAACAGAACCACCACGTTGAACGGAGTCATGGAGAGCGAGAGAGAGTGATGTAGACCTACTGTCCCCCTCAGTCCCTGCTAACTGTCACTTGGAGACACAGTCTATTAATCCTGGTCTCAAAGAAATCTAAAATAAATGACTATATAAATAAATATTAATAAATGTTATTAAATGAAGCAAAAATATAATAAATAAATGTAACATATATGATATAAATTGATATTTATTTTAATTTGCTTCTTTATTTATTTATCTTTGTATTAATTTCCTTTTTTATTTACTCTTCTGTTTAATTTTACCTTGCATTTATTTATGTATTTTTTATTATTGGCATTATATTATTTATTTAAATGTAAGTATTTATTTTTGCCCTTATGTTTTATTTAATTTTAAATGTATTTATGCATTTATTAATTTATAAATATAATTTAATATATATATTTAATATAATTAATACAATTTTCTCTTGCATTTCACTCCTAAATTATTTCTCCAAACTTATTTATATACTCTTCTATTTAATTTTCCCTTTTATTTATTTATGTATATATTTCTATAAATTATTACATTTATTTTTTTTAAATGTATTTATTTATTTCTGATTTTCCCTCCTAATTATTCCTCCAAACTTATTTATTTACTCTTCTATTTAATTTTCCCTTTTATTTTTTTATTTTCATGCATTTTTCCATTTATTCATATATTTATTTTTGTATTAGTTTTATTTATTGATCTATAATTTGCACATATTGTTTTATTTATGTTATATTTATTTTTAAATGTATGTATTTATGCATTTATTAGTTCATTTATTCATGATTTTCCCTTTGCATTTCACTCCTTAATTATTTCTCCAAACTTATTTATTTACTCTTCTATTTAATTTATTTATGTTTTTTTTTTTATTATAAATTATTACATTTTTTTTTTTTTTTTTTTGCATGTATTCTTTTTTTATTGATTCATTTTTGCACTTATTTTTAAATGTATGTATTTATATATTTATGCACGATTTTCCCTTTGCATTTCACCCCTTATTAATGTATTTATTTCTACTCAGTCCTGGACCCGTCCTGGTTCTGGTCTAGAGACGTACCCCGTAGTCCTCGGCCATCAGAGTGTTTTCGTAGGAGCTCAGCCAGCGCTCCGCCTGCTCCAGCTCCCTCTGCAGGAGACTCATCTCCAGCTCCTCCTCATACAGGAGGCGGGTTTCCTCCCAGACCTTCTCCACCCGCACCTCCAGCTCCTCCAGCTCGCAGACACGCGCCTCCACCTGGGAGGAAGAGGAGGAGGAAGAGGAGGAGGGTTGGGACGTCAGGTTTAAGCAGACATCAGCAGACCGTCCTCCTCTGAATGTGTCCGTCTTACCTCCGGGGACATGAAGTTCCCTCCCTCTATCAGGCGCCTTCCTTCCTCCTTCGCAGCCTGTGATTTGCCGAGCTGTCGGTCGATCTGGACGCGGTACTCGTCGTGTTTCTTGAGGAGCTGCTCCAGGTCGGTTCCCTCCACGCTCAGCGCCTCCCCCCGAACCAGAGACAGCATCTCCCTCAGCCAGGCCCTGGGACACAACACAGACGTCCACTTTCATGAAGACACACTGTCTTTTCTGTACATCCTGTCCCAGACTAGAAAATACCTTCTGATTTTCTCTGAGCTAATAATCAGACATCAAGTCCACTAGATGTCTTTAAGGAGCAGAAAAGTGCTGACAAGAAACAAAAACAGTGGCTTTTGTGCAAAAATATTAGTAGTTAATAGAGTATAAAGCACTATGGTAACACAGGGAATACATACTAGAACTTATCATGAAGTCCATTCTCATGAAAACACCTGACTTCTTACTTCTTACTACAGGTGATGGCATGGCCTCTACTATTGGCCGGATTTAACGAAATCTTTCATTGACTGATCATTTTATGTTTCTGTCTTTAAGTTAAAAGAAATAATCATAAAAACAAGAGTGTACCAAAGGTAATATCTAGTCACAGTTACATCGTTTGTCCACCAGAGAGCGCCGACAAGTTCAGTCTTCTAACTGTGAAATGTCTAAATATCCTGCTGGGAAACTGCCAAAATAAAAAATAAATAAATGACTTGATAAATAAATAAATATGTCATTAAATGTAGCAAAAATATTAAAAAAATAATTGATAAAATGTGACATAAATTGATATTTCTGTTTTAAGTTGCTTCTTTATTTGGTCATCTTTGTATTAATTCCCTTATTTATTTACTCTTCTGCTTAATTTCCCCTTTAATTTATTAATGTATTTATTTTTATTAATTTTAAAATATTTAGTTTTGCATTAATTTTTTTAATTTATTTTATATTTATTTTTAAATGTATGTATTTATGTATACAGACCCCTCATTTGCATAATGAGGCAGAAATGCATAAAGAAATGTATAAAGACAAGAATACATAAAAAAAATTAGTTTGGGGGAATAAATAAATGCAAAGGGAAAATCGTGCAGAAATAAATAAATAAATAATAATAAATTAATGAATGAATGCATAAATATATTTAAAAATAAATAAATAAAAATAAATAGAAAAATAAATATATAAAAAATAAGTGCAAAAATAATATATATTTTTTAAATTAATACAAACAAATACATTAATAAATAAAAGAGAAAATTAAACAGAAGAGTAAAGAAATCAAGGAGTTAATACAAAGATAAATAAACAAAAATATAAATTTATGACATTTTATTAATTAATTAATGGCTACATTTATTTTTAGTATTATTTTTGCTACATTTAATGACATTTATTTATTTATCTTAAACAGTATTGAGATGTGAGGAGGACCTACATGAGCTCGGTCCAGTGGGACAGGTATCTCTGCACGTCTTCGGCCTGGCCCAGTCTGGCTCGGCGCTGGGAGGCCTTGTCCTGGATGCTGGTCCAGCAGGCCTCCAGCTCCTCCAGCCTCTGAGTCACGGCGGCTCTGGCCTGAGGCTGGCTTCGGCTCAGAGCCCGGCCCTCCTCTCGGCTCCTGGTCACCTCCTCCGAGATCAGAACCAGGTCCCTCTGATGGTCCACAACAACAAGGCGGGTCAGCTGAAGGTCAACTGAAGGTCAACTGAAGGTCAACTGTTCTCTACTTACTTCTACACCAGCCAGGTTACAGGTCTTACAACCTCTAACAGGACCACGCTGCCCACGTCTGCACTACTTTGAGATACTTGTACTTTACTTGAGTATTGTTATTTTATACTCTTCTTTCTAAGGCAAATATTGTACATTTTTACTGCACTATATTTATTTATTTTTAGTTACTTGATAGATTTAGATTATTAATAGAAAATGTAATCAACTAATAAATGTGAATTTACTTCAGTAATTATAATACAATAACATAATATATATTATTCTGGATAATGATTATCTTTTGGTACTTTAAGTATATTTTGATGCTGATACTTTTAAACTTAAATTTCTAAAATATTTGCCTGCAAGACAAATACTGGTATTAGAGTATTTCTATACTAAAGGTATTACTACCTTTACTGAAGTAAAAGATCTGAGTACCACCTCTGGTCAGACTGCATTATGTAATATATTTATTGCATATTCCACATTTATTTATTTACTTATCTATTCTTTTATTTATTCCTCTTTATATTTCCACATTTATATATTTACTTATTTATTATTTTATTTATTCCTCTTTATATTTCCACATTTATATATTTACTTATTTATTATTTTATTTATTCCTCTTTATATTTCCACATTTATATATTTACTTATTTATTATTTTATTTATTCTTCTTTATATTTCCACATTTATATATTTACTTATTTATTATTTTATTTATTCCTCTTTATATTTCCACATTTATTTATTTACTTATTTATTATTTTATTTATTCTTCTTTATATTTCTACATTTATTTATTTCTTTACAAAGTTCCTGTTAGATTTTCTCTCTCCATGATGCAGCTCAGTGTGAAGACATCAACGTTTCCCACAGATACTCTGGTACTTTATATATCATGTCCTGCGGTTATCGGGAGTCCCTGCAGACGCTCCTACCTCCAGCGCCTCGTGTTGCCTCAGCAGAGTCTGGACGGAGTGCAGGTCGTGGTCCTGATCCTCCGAGTCCAGCACCGCCTCCTTCTCAGCCATCCAGCCCTTCAGCTCGTCCACATCGTGGTGAAACTGATGGACCTCTCTCGCCGACTGCAGGTTCTGGAGGACACGGGACAGACTGTCACCCTCCAGACTGTGACACATGCACAAGCAGCTCAGGTATCAGGTCTACCGCCGTACCTGTTCTCTGGTCCTGATGCTGAGGTTGAGGTCGTCCCACAGCCCGCTGAGGGCGTCGTCCCTCCTCCGGGCCTGGCCGTCCTGCTGCAGCCCTCTGCCCAGCTGCTGCACTGAGGTCAGCCGGCTCCGACCCAGACCGGACATCTCCGACACCAGAACCTCCAGCTTCTTCTGGAGGACCTGCAGGTGGAGGGAGGAGAGGTCTGAGCGGCTTTACAGTTTCAAAGACACAGTTTGCATTCAGCACCAAAACTTTCTGTTTTCTTCTTGCAATAGGTAATAGAATAATAAATAAAAGGGATAAATATAAATAACTTGCATTATATAAAAATAAATAAATAAAAAAAATACAGAAAAAATTAAAGAAATGTATATTAAAAAAATAAATAAATAAATATATTTTCAAAATACATAAATATATACAGAAATAAATGGACAAATAAATGTGATAATAAATGAAAATGTTTATAATTATTCTTTTATATTTTGTTATTTATATTTATATTTCCAAATTTTTTTTTTTTACTTATCTTTTATTTCTCTTTATATTTCCACATTTATTCATTTATTTATTAAAATATTCTTTATGGCACTACTATGACTCCATATTTTCCATCTAACCAAATAAAGTTCTAAAATGTTAAATGTTATCTGAACACAAACAGTCGTACTGGAGTTTTGCTAAAGTCTTCAGTCTAAAAGTAAATGTCTTATTAAAATGAGAAACTGTGTGAGATACCTACTAGCTCTAGCGTTCGGTACTTGTGTGACTCACCTCTACGTCCTCCAGATCTTGGCCGCAGTCCTTGGACTCTGCCACGGTCTTCTTGGAGGTCAGCCATGTTTGTAGTTCTTTGGCTTCCCTCTCGTATACGTAGAGGCGGAGCTGGTCTTCCAGAGCGGCGCGGCGAGCGGCGGAGAGTCGGAGGAGAGTCTCGAAGCGTTCCAGGACGCCTGGGAGAGACTCTCTGACCAGGTGGCTGAGACGGACGCACAGAGACACAACTTTGTTTTGAAGGGTGAAAAAACGTTGAGGACAAACTTCAACCTGAAGAAGCTCATTCAGAGCTCACAGCCTCCTCCTGGGCGTACAGGTGTTCCTACAGGTGACCCTACCGTGTGTCTGTTTACCTGTTGGGATGTCCCAGGTGCTGCAGCGAGGCTCCGCCCTCCTGAAGCCTCTCCACCGTCCTCCTCTGGTTGTCCAGCTCCACGTCCACAGAGTCCAGCCTCCTCAGCAGGGCCTCCGTCGCCTCCTCGCTCCTCCCACAGTCCCGAGACTCCAGACCTGACCGCTGCTCCTCCGACCACAGCTCCAGCTCCGACACCTCAACACACACACACAGGTTTATACGAACAGGAAGTCATCCTACAGGAAGTTACAGTACGTATAAACTCTGTATTTGAATCCTCACCTCAGAGAGGAAGGTGTTGATGCTGAGCGCCTCCTGCAGGAGTTTCCCCTTCCTCTTCGCCTCCGTCAGCAGCTCCTCGTGGAGACTCTTCAACTCCTCCAGACGCTCCCGGATGTCGTGAGACGCAAAGTGACGACCTCTGACCTGCGAAAGGTCAAAGTGATGTAGTCGTTAATAGACTGTAAATGTCCTCTCCAACTTGTTATTTCACTCTTTCAGTGTTGATTTCTGCAGCTATTTTACATTTAGTCTGAGTCTTAAGATGAAAATACTGATTAGTTATAGTCTTATTTTAGTCATTTTTATCCTTCATAGTTTTAGTCGCCGAAAAGTCATTTGATTTTAGTTTTTATTTAATCTTCGTCCTGTTTAGTCGTCAGATTATATTGAACATTTCTGTCATTTTAGTGAAAATTATGTCACATAAAATGTTCTCTTCTTCTCATTATCTGATAAAAAAACAGGTTGAATGATTAAGAATAGTTTGAGTCCTCCTGACTGACGGTGGTTCAGTAGCATCCAGCGGTCCGTTACGAGAGCCAATCAGCACCACCCAACATAAAACATAAAAATATGAGATAACATTAAAGTCGTAAATTTAACAGAAAAAAACAAACAAATGTACGAGAAAAAAACTCTGAATTTCTGATATTAAAGACATAAATTTACGAGAAAAAAATAAAAATTTATAAGAAAAAAAGTTGAATATTCTCTGATATTAAAGTGGTAAATTTACAAGAAAAAACTCCCAAATTTATGAGAAAAAACTGAGAAATTCTAAAATTAAAGTCGTAAAATTACGAGAAGAAATTTTTAATATTCTCTGAGATTAAAGTCGTAAATTTACGAGAAAAAACTAAAATTTATGAGAAAAAAAAAGACTTGAATTTTCTTCTTGATTAAACTCCCAAATTTACGAAAAAAAACTTTTTTGTCAAGGAACCACAGAATACTTCTTCCAGCTGTGGCGACACATAAACATAAATCCAGATGTCAGCAGTTGTACTTTACGTATTTTACTGTCTATCTGAACGTCCTCCAGGCTCTGGCCTTACGAGGAAAACAATCTATTTACTTGTTTTTGTCAAACGTCATTATGCAAAATTAAAAGAAGTGGTTGATGAATAAACCACTTGTGTAATATAATCTAATATATATAATCTAATGCTGCATTACTCTGTTTTAATGTACCATCATCAATACTTAATGCTTATGTTCCTGTGTAAATTTAAATATACCTGGATGAACACTCATGTGCCGCCCTCTTTGTTTACCTTTAATTTTTTTTTACGCCTCCGGACATCCCCTAGTAACCATGGTTACCCCGTGTTTAACGTCACAATGCTATGAATGCAGACTTAAGGAAAGTGTTCATAAAGGGCTCAAAATGTCTGTGAGAGAGCCGTCAAGGACTTGACGATCTGACAGTAGGACTTAATAATGAGTGACAGCTCCTCACCAGGCTATGCCCCGCCTCCTGAACTGCCTGGACCAATGGGGCGCGGCTTGAGATCTCCTGCATCACAGCCTGAAACAACACAAACCAGCACAAAGTTAAACCTGAGCTCGTTAGACGGGTTTTTAATTGGTCCATTTAAATGAGTCAGATTTCATATTATTGAGGTATTGAAGATAAAAATGTCTTTATATATCTTTATGTCACTTGTCACACATAAACAGTATTTAATGCTGATTATTATTCTATTAATGATGTGTGTGTGATCACCTGGTGCTTGTGGAGCAGCTGCTGGGTGCTGCTCAGCGAGCCCCCCCAGTCTTTAGCGGTGACGGAGGGCAGTCTGTCGCTCAGCCAGGCCACCTCCTCCTCCAGGTCTCTGTAGAACTGGAACAGAACCTGCCAGGCCTCCAGGGTCTCCCTCCGACTCTGCAGGGGCTCCGACAGACCGTTGTACCTGACGGAGCACAGTTACTGCTGTTAATACTGCTGAGCGTAACGTAAACTTCTGGTACCTATAGTTCCTGTTTATCACATCTTGATGAGTCATAATAAGGAGAGAAGTCAGACGATCAGACAGGCTGGCAGAAACTGCTCACTGCACACAACTACAGTAAACACAGCAGGAAGCAAACTGGGATGTTTACGACCGTTTGGGTAGTCATTGCTTTTGTTGTTGTTTATTAAACTTTATAAAAAAAAAAGAAACTTTTAAACATTTTAACTTTTTTAACTTCTAACTTTTTATATCCTGGTTTCTACGATGGTGTATTTAGGGCCGTTGTAGTTAAAAATACATGAATTACGCAGCCAGGGGAGGGGGGTAATATTCAGAGAAAAAATCCTAAATTCACAAGAAAAAACTCAGTAATTTACAGGAAAAAAAACTTGATTATTCTCTGAGATTAAAGTGGTATATTTACAAGAAAAAACACACAAATTTACCGGAAAAAACAGAGAATTTCTGAGATTACAGACATAAATTTACGACAAGAAAGTAAAAATTTAAAGGAAAAAAATGTAATAATCTGAGGTTAAAGTGGTAAATTTACATAAAAAACACTAAAATTTACGAAAAAGAAATTCTGAGATTAATGTCCTAAATTTACGAGAAAATAAAAAGATTTACAAGACAAAAAATTTAATATTCTCTAAGATTAAAGTGGTAAATTTACAAGAAATACTTCACTAATTTATAAGAATTAACTGAGAATTTCAAGCATTAAAGTCGTAAATTTACCAGAAAAAAAGTTGAATATTCTCTGAAATTAAAGTGGTATATTTACAAGAAAAAACAAACAAATGTCCGAGAAAAAAACTCAGAATTTCTGATATTAAAGACATAAATTTACGAGAAAAAAATACAAATTTATAAGAAAAGACGTTGAATATTCTTTGAGATTAAAGTGGTAAATTTACAAGAAAAAACTCCCAAATTTATGAGAAAAAAACAGAGAATTTCTAACATTAAAGTCGTAAATTTACGAGAAAAAACTAACATTTTCTGAGAAAAAAAAAGACTTGAATGTTCTTCTTGATTAAACTCCCAAAATTACGAGAAAAACTTTTTTATCAAGAAACCACAGAATACTTCTTCCAGCTGTGGTGACACATAAACATAAATCCAGATGTCAGGAGTTGTCAGACCTGTTGATGGTGTGAGCCACTCTGATCTGGATCTCCTCAGCCAGGAAGTTCCCCTGAGACTGGAAGCTCTTTGCTGTTTCCACCAGACCCTGTTAGATTAATAAACATCTTTACTCCATCATCCTCGTCCCTCAGATTCACAACGTCATCAGCGGAGGAAGTGAAACAGGAAGTGAAACAGGAAGTGGACGTAGTGGCGTACCTGGATTCTGTCTCTGTGTCCGTCCACCTCCTCCTCCAGGCCCTGCAGAGCCTTCAGCAGCCTGTTGACGGACGGCAGGTCGCTGCCACAGTCCTCGTCGGTCAGCTCGCTCTCCACGGAGCCCACGCACTGCTCCATGTCGTCCAACGAACGCTGGAACTGCAGCGCCTGAACAAAACACACAACGAATGCTTGAAAACCGTTCTACTGACGGATTTCCATTTCACTCCTCTTGTCCAGTTCATTAGTGACATTTTAATTTTGTTGGTGAGATAATCCAACGCAAACTTGTTTCAGCAGACAGGATGGCTCAGATGATGAAGGCAGCACGTTTCTGCCTTGTTAGCATTGTGACCCGTACAGACCTCTGCTAGCAAACACACTTCACCTGCCTCGGAGCTTTCAAACCAATCTTTATTGACAACTTTTGCAGAAAAAAAAGTTTTAAAAAATGTCAAAAAAAATGTCGAAAAAAATGTCGAAAAGAAAGTTTTAAAAAAAATGTCGAATTTTTTATTTTTTTTTTTTTAAATGTCAAAAAAAAGTTTTTTAAAAAAAGTCAGAAAAATATCAGAAAAAAAGTAAAAAAAAAATGTTAAAAAAGGAAAAAAAACGTCCGAACAAAAACTTGAAAAAAAGGTCAGAAAAATGTCAGAAAAAGGTTTTAAAAAATGTTGGAAAAGAAAATGTCTGAAAAATGTCAGAAACAAAAGTTTTAAAAAATGTCAAAAAAGAAGTTTTAAAAAATGTCGGAAAAAAGTTAAAAAAAAAAGTCTGAAAAATGTCAGAAAAAAAGTTTTAAAAAAATGTCAAAAAAAATGTCAAAAAAAAGTTTAAAAAAAATGTCAAAAAAAATGTCAAAAAAATATAAAAAATAAATCAGAATATCAAATAAGTCTGACGGCGAGGTGAAGAGCTGTCTGATGGCGAGGTAAAGGGTTGTCTGACGGCGAGGTAAAGGGTTGTCTGACGGCGAGGTAAAGGACTGTCTGACGGCGAGGTAAAGGGCTGTCTGATGGCGAGGTAAAGGGCTGTCTGACGGCGAGGTGAAGAGCTGTCTGATGGCGAGGTAAAGGGCTGTCTGACGGCGAGGTAAAGGGTTGTCTGACGGCGAGGTAAAGGGTTGTCTGACGGCGAGGTAAAGGACTGTCTGACGGCGAGGTAAAGGGCTGTCTGACGGCGAGGTGAAGAGCTGTCTGATGGCGAGGTAAAGGGCTGTCTGACGGCGAGGTAAAGGGCTGTCTGACGGCGAGGTAAAGGGTTGTCTGACGGCGAGGTAAAGGGCTGTCTGACGGCGAGGTAAAGGGCTGTCTGACGGCGAGGTAAAGGGCTGTCTGATGGCGAGGTAAAGGGCTGTCTGACGGCGAGGTAAAGGGTTGTCTGACGGCGAGGTAAAGGGCTGTCTGACGGCGAGGTAAAGGGCTGTCTGACGGCGAGGTAAAGGGCTGTCTGACGGCGAGGTAAAGGGCTGTCTGATGGCGAGGTAAAGGGCTGTCTGATGGCGAGGTAAAGGGCTGTCTGATGGCGAGGTAAAGGGCTGTCTGATGGCGAGGTAAAGGACTGTCTGACGGCGAGGTAAAGGGCCGTCTGACGGCGAGGTAAAGGGCTGTCTGATGGCGAGGTAAAGGGCTGTCTGATGGCGAGGTAAAGGGCTGTCTGATGGCGAGGTAAAGGGCTGTCTGACGGCGAGGTAAAGGGTTGTCTGACGGCGAGGTAAAGGACTGTCTGACGGCGAGGTAAAGGGCTGTCTGATGGCGAGGTAAAGGGTTGTCTGACGGCGAGGTAAAGGGTTGTCTGACGGCGAGGTAAAGGACTGTCTGACGGCGAGGTAAAGGGCTGTCTGATGGCGAGGTAAAGGGCTGTCTGACGGCGAGGTGAAGAGCTGTCTGATGGCGAGGTAAAGGGCTGTCTGACGGCGAGGTAAAGGGCTGTCTGACGGCGAGGTAAAGGGCTGTCTGACGGCGAGGTAAAGGGTTGTCTGACGGCGAGGTAAAGGGCTGTCTGACGGCGAGGTAAAGGGCTGTCTGACGGCGAGGTAAAGGGCTGTCTGACGGCGAGGTAAAGGGCTGTCTGACGGCGAGGTAAAGGGTTGTCTGACGGCGAGGTAAAGGGCTGTCTGACGGCGAGGTAAAGGGCTGTCTGACGGCGAGGTAAAGGGCTGTCTGACGGCGAGGTAAAGGGCTGTCTGATGGCGAGGTAAAGGGCTGTCTGATGGCGAGGTAAAGGGCTGTCTGATGGCGAGGTAAAGGGCTGTCTGATGGCGAGGTAAAGGACTGTCTGACGGCGAGGTAAAGGGCCGTCTGACGGCGAGGTAAAGGGCTGTCTGATGGCGAGGTAAAGGGCTGTCTGATGGCGAGGTAAAGGGCTGTCTGATGGCGAGGTAAAGGGCTGTCTGACGGCGAGGTAAAGGGCCGTCTGACGGCGAGGTAAAGGGCTGTCTGATGGCGAGGTAAAGGGCTGTCTGATGGCGAGGTAAAGGGCTGTCTGACGGCGAGGTGAAGAGCTGTCTGATGGCGAGGTAAAGGGCTGTCTGACGGCGAGGTGAAGAGCTGTCTGATGGCGAGGTAAAGGGCTGTCTGACGGCGAGGTAAAGGGCCGTCTGACGGCGAGGTAAAGGGCTGTCTGATGGCGAGGTAAAGGGCTATCTGATGATGAGGTAAAGGGCTGTCTGACGGCGAGGTAAAGGGTTGTCTGACGGCGAGGTAAAGGGCTGTCTGATGGCGAGGTAAAGGGCTGTCTGATGGCGAGGTAAAGGGCTGTCTGACGGCGAGGTAAAGGGCCGTCTGACGGCGAGGTAAAGGGCTGTCTGATGGCGAGGTAAAGGGCTGTCTGATGGCGAGGTAAAGGGCTGTCTGACGGCGAGGTGAAGAGCTGTCTGATGGCGAGGTAAAGGGCTGTCTGACGGCGAGGTGAAGAGCTGTCTGATGGCGAGGTAAAGGGCTGTCTGACGGCGAGGTAAAGGGCCGTCTGACGGCGAGGTAAAGGGCTGTCTGATGGCGAGGTAAAGGGCTATCTGATGATGAGGTAAAGGGCTGTCTGACGGCGAGGTAAAGGGCCGTCTGACGGCGAGGTAAAGGGCTGTCTGATGGCGAGGTAAAGGGCTGTCTGACGGCGAGGTGAAGAGCTGTCTGATGGCGAGGTAAAGGGCTGTCTGATGGCGAGGTAAAGGGCTGTCCAGTAGATCAGTTTGGATGTGTGACGGCTGATATGATAACGGCGGTTTGGAGCGTGGCGTTTACCTGGTAGGCCTCCTGCAGCCTGGTCTTCTTCTCTTTACAGTTGTGGATCAGAGCGTCCCAGCTGTCCGTCAGCTCTCGGAGTCGAGGTCCAACCTTTACTTCAGCTGATCGACACTCACACAGCAGCTTCTCTGCTTCCTGCACACACACACACACACACACACACACACACACACACACACACACACACACACACACACACACACACACACACACACACACACACACACACTTCCTGTCAGGAATCAGCATCAAAATATACCCAAAGTACCAAACCTAAAGTGCTCTACTCTGCAGAATGATCTGTATGATATGATAGGAGTGTTCATGGCTGTGATGCTGCAGTCAACGACGCTCGGACACCTTGGCGAGCGTGTCCACTCGGTAGCGGTTGGCGAGGATCTCGGCTTCGAAGCTCTGGTGTTTCAGCAGTTTGGCCTGAAGGTTGGTCGGTTCCCTCCAGTTCTCGTCCAGCGCCACGGCGTTACGCTCGTTCAGCCACACGGACACCTGGAAGACACACACACACACACACACACACACACACACACACAAGTGTCCGAGACGTGAGTTAGCGTAGCCGGCGATAGCAACCAGAAGACTTCCATTGAGAAGTAAAGGGCACTACAGTAGGGTTTAGTAGAGTCCAGAAGAGACAAGTAGAGTCCAGTAGAGTCCAGTAGAGTCCAGTAGAGACCAGTAGAGACCAGTAGAGTCAAGTAGAGTCCAGTAGAGACCAGTAGAGACCAGTAGAGACCAGTACCTGGTAGCTGCTGGATAAGAACTGCTGCAGCTTCAGTGATTGATCCAAATCTTTGTGACGAGATCTGCTCTGCTGCTGCAGCTGACTCCGTCTACAGAGAGACAGAGAGACAGAGAGAGACAGACAGAGAGACAGAGAGACAGAGAGACAGAGAGACAGAGAGACAGAGAGAGACAGACAGAGAGACAGACAGAGAGACAGAGAGACAGAGAGACAGACAGAGAGACAGACAGAGAGACAGAGAGACAGAGAGAGACAGACAGAGAGACAGAGAGACAGAGAGACAGAGAGAGACACAGAGAGACAGAGAGACAGAGAGACAGAGAGAGACAGACAGAGAGACAGAGAGACAGAGAGAGACAGACAGAGAGACAGAGAGACAGAGAGAGACAGACAGAGAGACAGAGAGACAGAGAGACAGAGAGACAGAGAGACAGAGAGACAGACAGAGAGACAGAGAGACAGAGAGAGACAGAGAGACAGAGAGACAGAGAGACAGAGAGAGACAGACAGAGAGACAGAGAGACAGAGAGAGACACAGAGAGACAGAGAGACAGAGAGAGACAGACAGACAGACAGAGAGACAGAGAGAGACACAGAGAGACAGAGAGACACAGAGAGACAGAGAGACAGAGAGACAGAGAGACAGAGAGACAGACAGAGAGACAGAGAGACAGAGAGAGACAGAGAGACAGAGAGACAGAGAGACAGAGAGACAGAGAGAGACAGACAGAGAGACAGAGAGACAGAGAGAGACAGACAGAGAGACAGAGAGACAGAGAGAGACAGACAGAGAGACAGAGAGACAGAGAGACAGAGAGACAGAGAGACAGAGAGACAGACAGAGAGACAGAGAGACAGAGAGAGACAGAGAGACAGAGAGACAGAGAGACAGAGAGAGACAGACAGAGAGACAGAGAGACAGAGAGAGACACAGAGAGACAGAGAGACAGAGAGAGACAGACAGACAGAGAGACAGAGAGACAGAGAGAGACAGACAGACAGAGAGACAGAGAGACAGAGAGACAGACAGAGACACAGAGAGACAGAGAGACAGAGAGAGACAGACAGAGAGACAGAGAGACAGAGAGAGACAGACAGAGAGACAGAGAGACAGAGAGAGACACAGAGAGACAGAGAGAGACAGACAGACAGAGAGACAGAGAGACAGAGAGACAGAGAGAGACAGACAGACAGAGAGACAGAGAGACAGAGAGACAGAGAGAGACAGACAGACAGAGAGACAGAGAGACAGAGAGACAGACAGAGACACAGAGAGACAGACAGAGACACAGAGAGAGACACAGAGAGACAGACAGAGACAGAGAGAGACAGACAGAGAGACAGAGAGACAGACAGAGACACAGAGAGACAGACAGAGAGACAGAGAGACAGACAGAGACACAGAGAGACAGACAGAGACAGAGACAGAGAGAGACAGACAGAGAGACAGAGAGACAGACAGAGACACAGAGAGACAGAGAGACAGAGAGAGACAGACAGAGAGACAGAGAGACAGAGAGACAGAGAGAGAGACAGAGAGACAGACAGAGACACAGAGAGACAGACAGAGAGACAGAGAGACAGAGAGACAGAGAGAGAGACAGAGAGAGACAGACACAGAGAGAGAGACAGAGAGACAGACAGAGAGACAGACAGAGAGACAGAGAGACAGACAGAGACACAGAGAGACAGACAGAGACAGAGAGAGACAGACAGAGACACAGAGAGACAGACAGAGACAGAGAGACAGAGAGAGACAGACAGAGACAGAGAGACAGACAGAGACAGAGAGACAGACAGAGAGACAGAGAGACAGACAGAGACAGAGAGACAGAGAGAGACAGACAGAGAGACAGACACAGAGAGACAGACAGAGACAGACAGAGAGACAGACACAGAGAGACAGACAGAGACAGACAGAGAGACAGACACAGAGAGACAGACAGAGACAGACAGAGAGACAGACACAGAGAGACAGACAGAGACAGACAGAGAGACAGACACAGAGAGACAGACAGAGAGACAGACACAGAGAGACAGACAGAGACAGACAGAGAGACAGACACAGAGAGACAGACAGAGACAGACAGAGAGACAGACACAGAGAGACAGACAGAGACAGACAGAGAGACAGACAGGAAACATTTATTTTGGTGTTTTTTTTAGATTGTGTTGTTAATTGATTAACAATAATAAATATATACATACATTTGCATAAAGCAGCATATTTGTCCACTCCCATGTTGATAAGAGGATTAAATACTGGACTAATCTCCCTTTAAGGTTCATTTTAAGTTTATAATTTAAGTGAACGATCCTGTAACTGCATCTCAAAGTGTTTAGTCGGAGTTAAAAACAGAGATGTGATGATGTCATCACCTGGCGGCGAGCGCTCTGCTCTTGGTTCTGATGTTGTCGGAGTCGTAGTGTTTCTGTTGGATCATCTTCTGGCCCAGTTTGTCCACCTGGTCCAGCTGGTCCAGCTGAGCCTCCAGAGCCTCCTCACACTGAACCTGCTTCCTCTGCAGAGTCTCCACCTCCGACACCGAGCTCTGCCCGACACAACAGGAGAAGAAGAAGAAGAAGAAGAAGAAGAAGAAGAAGAAGAAGAAGAAGAAGAAGAAGAAGAAGAAGAAGAAGAAGAAGAAGAAGAAGAAGAAGAAGAAGAAGAAGAAGAAGACGGCGCTGGTTCTGAGCTGGTTCTTAAATTAAAATGATCTGATCCACATGACGGCGCTGGTTCTTACCCCCAGGTCCTGGTTGGACAGGAAGGCCTCCTTGTTGGTGAGCCAGCTCTCACTCTGCTCTACGGAGGACAGGAAGACCTGCAGGACGGAGAACCGCTCATTAACCTGCTGCAAGGCTCCGATCAATTAACACAGCAACACAACAATTATCAGGAAATAAAACACAATAATAAATAAATAAATAAATAAATAAGTAAATTCAAAAATTCAAAAATGAATAAGTAAATAAATAAAAATAAATAAATAAGTAAATAAATAAATAAATAGAAACATTAATTAATAAATAAATTAATAAATAAACTAATTAATTAATTAATACATTAATTAATACATTAATAAATACATAAATAAAAAATAAGTAAATAAATGAATAAATAGAAACATTAATTCATTCATAAATTAATGAATTAATACATCCATAAATACATAAATAAATACATAAATAAAAAATAAGTAAATAAATAAATGAATACATAAATAAAAAATAAGTAAATGAATTAATAAATACATAAATAACTTTTTAAAAAATGAATTAATAAATGAATTAATAAATACATTAATAAATAAATACATACATCAATCAATCAATCAATCAATCAATCAATCAATCTATATTTACCAAACCGAAGCATAAAGTCACTGACAGGTCTGATCATTATGTCTGGAGCAGAAATGCAGATTTAAACGTAGGTTGTAATCACCTGCAGGGTTCGGGCCTGATCCAGGGTCGTGTTTCGGTTCAGCCAGGCTCGGTCCAGTCCAGATTTGGCTTCCTCCAGCTGGTTCAGGGCCTTCTGGATCTTTGCCTTCGAACCGTGCCCCGACCGGATCAGACCCAGACCGAAGTCCCGGACGGAGTCGATGCGCTCGGCGCGGGCGTCGATCTCCGTCTGGAGACACAGTCACATTTGATTAACTGTACTGACCGAGTACAGCAGAAGTACTCCACAGTACTACGATGCCCACCTTCCAGTCCTGATGCTCCACGATGAGCCGGTCCGCCTCGCCTCTGGTCTTCGGAAGGCCTTTCTCTGCCATCTCGCTGCCCTGTTTGACGCTCCAATCCAGCAGGAGGCGCTGGTTGGCTTTGAACAGCTGCAGCTGGTGGGCCTCCTGCAGCTTCTCCTTCCTGGACAAACACAACATTAGGACTGGGATCCCGCGGCAGATCACAGCAGGTCATGAACCGCTCAGCAGCTGGTGCTCAGAACCTCCCTCACCTGAGTTTCACCTCCTTGTCCAGCGTCTTCAGAGCTTTCTGGACCTCCTTCTGTTTGTTCTTCAGCTTGTCGCTCATCACTGATCGAGCCTTCAGGTGGTCTGAGACCTGCTTCTCCAGGTCCTGAGTGAACACGGAGGGACGACGGGGAAACTGTTATCAGTTCATGTTCTGGCTTCTCGATCTCTCCCGTCACACTGATTGTACTTATCTCAGCTACTTGGCTCTAGACGCTCCGGAGAGGAGGAGGAGCTCGTCTCCAGAGATATCAACAACTTCTCTTTCCTCCATTTCCTCCATCAACCGTGGAAAAAATAACCTCTGTTGCTGCTTCGTACATGTTGAAGTCCCAGATATGTCAGAAAACCAAACGCCGTCGTGTCAGGGTTCATAACGTCACCCGGCGGCGAGCTGTACTCACATACAGTAACATCACACTAACTGTATCTAGCAGCCACACGTCTCTACTGCGGTGTGAACCCAAAATAAACAGATTGTGTTGTGATTTAATATCAATAAACAGATCAAAATGATGCTGAAATAACTACATAATGATGCTGATTAATAAAAAGTTTGAATTCATGCTTTGTCAGGTCTGTTACCATGACGACGAGCAAAAAACTTTTAAAATGCTTTGTTTTCTGAATGGAGTCTGGATGGATCAGTGCCAGGCTATGCAGCTGCTCCATCAACACTCAACATGACGTCATCTAGAGACGTTGTTGTTTCTACCAGAGACAGTCTGTGGTTTCTGGTCTCTGGACAGAGATGATGGACTATCGTAGCTCTGGATGACCACAGACACATACAAGATTTATTTATCCTCCATTGCTGATTCAGCAACGTCAGGACGGCAGTGACCACAGGCTGAGGATCTCAGCGCTGAGAGACTTTCACAGCACAGCGGCACGCAGATTTCTCGCTCCCGTTGAACTATTTAAATTTTGCATGTTCAAAACAAGCCCTCCGACTCACCTTTGACCTCTCCTGGATGACCCCGGCCTCTCGCTCCGTTTCCTCGTGGCGTCTGATCAGGTTCTCCACGCCGTCCACATCAGAACCGCAGTCCTGTCCCTGCAGCAGCAGCATCTGCAGAGACAGAGACAGAGGACGGACTTCGTTAAGGTCATCCCAGTGGGGGATCTGGGGTGGAGCTTTAAGGAGGTATCAGGTGACTGACCTTCTCGTTGGCTCTGTCTCGAACCTCCTCCAGCTCTCTGATGAGGTCGTGGACCACCAGCGCCCCCTCCAGCTTCTTCTTGTAGTTGTTCAGGTCTCCGTGAAACTTGCTCCACCTGTAAGAGACGAGGCATTCAGACTCAAACTGAGAGGATGAGCCACACAGGTGAGATCAACAGGTGAGAGTTACCTGTCGTTGAGCTGCTGTCTCCTCTGTCTAACTGTCACCAGCTCATCGGTGCGCTGTCTCTTCTCCAGTCTGGCTGCCAGTCGGTTGATGGCTGTGATGTGAGCGTCGTCCACCGTCACATCCTACACAATAAATACACCTTCAGTATATTTATATATATATATATGTATATATATATATATATGAGATAAGGGCGATGAGAATCCAGAGAGTAAATGAATAAATTCTCACTCCGTCTCCAGTTCCCCTGAACTCGGCGAGTTTCTTCAGCAGCTGAACTCCGTGTTCGTAATCCTTCCCGACATCTCCAACATTAATCATCACCTCCTGCAACACACATAGGTCAGAGGCACACATTACACACTGTACTGTAAACACACTGCAAACACAGGGTAAACGCAGGGCAAACACAGGGCAAACGCAGGGTGAACACAGGGTGAACACAGGGCAAACGCAGGGTTTAACACGGTAAACACAGGGTAAACACAGGGTAAACACAGGGCAAACGCAGGGTAAACACAGGGCAAACGCAGGGTAAACACAGGGTATACACAGGGCAAACACAGGGTAAACACAGGGCAAACGCAGGGTAAACACAGGGCAAACGCAGGGTAAACACAGGGTATACACAGGGCAAACACAGGGTAAACACAGGGCAAACGCAGGGTGAACACAGGGCAAACGCAGGGTTTAACACGGTAAACACAGGGTAAACACAGGGCAAATGAAGGGTAAACATAGGGCAAACGCAGGGTAAACACAGGGTATACACAGGACAAACACAGGGTAAACACAGGGCAAACGCAGGATAAACACAGGGCAAACGCAGGGTAAACACAGGGCAAACGCAGTGTAAACACAGGGCAAACGCAGTGTAAACACAGGGCAAACGCAGGGCAAACGCAGGGCAAACGGAGGGTAAACACAGGGTAAACACAGGGCAAACGCAGGGTAAACACAGGGTAAACACAGGGCAAACGCAGGGCAAACGGAGGGTAAACACAGGGTAAACACAGGGCAAACGCAGGGCAAACGCAGGGTAAACACAGGGCAAACGCAGGGCAAACGCAGGGTAAACACAGGGTGAACCCACCTTGTGTCTGATCCAGGCCTCCACCTCTTCCACTTTCTGCAGGAACTCCAGGAAGTCTCGGTTATCTTCCAGAGCTTTCCCTCGGCTGGCCAGGGCCTTCTTCAGCTCCTCCCAGTGGAGCTGCAGGGCGGCTGCGCTCCTCTTCACCTCCTTGGACCTCGGGTGTCGAAGAGAGACCAGCTCCTTCCCGGCCTGGAGGCACAGAACAAGGAGAGAGGAAGGCGGTCTGCACCGTGAAGTTTCAGAAGTCTGAAGATGTTTTCTAAGAGAACGTCTCGTCTCGTCTCACCAGCAGCACGGAGCCGATGATCTCTCTGTGAGCCAGGATCTCAGCCTCAAACACCTGATGCTTCTGGAGAAGCTTCATCTTGGCCTGCAGGTTGCTGAGGTCGGCTTTACCGTCCTCCGACATCTTCTGCATCCGCTCAGACACCCACTCCTCGGCCTGACACACACACACGCACACGCACACGCACACGCACACGCACACACACAGGTCATAAAAACAGGAGGAACCTTCTCAGAAATGAACCTCAAGCAGCTGAAACACAGAGAAACCGTTCTTTGGTGTCTTGTTTCGTTCATTTAGAGATGAAGCTGATTGGTCAGAGGTTTACCTGAGCAACGTCTCGGTTGAAGATACACAGCATCCTGGAGAGCTCCAGCTCCTCCCTGCGTTTGACGGACAGCTCCTTGATCCTGCCGCGTCGCTGGAGGAGGGCCTTGAGTTTGGTTTGGACCCGACCGCTCTTCTCTCTGCTCAGCTGCTTCTTCAGCCGCTCGGCCAGCTCCGTCAGAGAGGACAGCTGCAGCGTACAGAGGGAGGGAACATTCACATCTACATCCACGGACAGGAGGTCTACATCTCCTCTACGGTCACATTAACACGGGCCACATGTCAGAGCTGAATCTGAAGTTTAAAAACTATTCATTGCCAGCGCAACATATCTACATATAACAGACTGTTGCTATGTATAACAGACCGTTGCTATGTATAACAGATAATGAGAATAGAGGTTGTTGCAGCTCTATGTCGTGGTACAGGTAAAGAGAGCAGACCTTGTCCTCCTGCGAGCCGAGCAGCTTCTCAAAAGCTTCGTGGCGTTTCATCAAACCCTCCGTCTCATCGACAGTGTTTCCCAGAGTGCTGTTCTGCAACAGGATCTGTGGAGAGGTTGAATTAACCGCTGATCAGACCCTGAATGTGATGGTGATGTTTCTCACAAACACTAGGGCTGACTTTACCTCCTGTGAGCTGGAGGTTTTGTCCACGCTGTTAACGTCTCTGTAGAAGACCTGCTCCAGGTGAACGCTCTCCAACCAGCTCCGTTTCTGGTTCCACTGCTCCTCCAGTCTGTCTCGCTCCTCCTGCAGCGCCTCCAGCTTCTCCAACACCTGGAGGAGGACACACGGTTAAACACCTCCTCAGACACCAGACTGCACCACAAATACACCGGCTGGTTCTCAGAGTCCAGGACGCTTCCTCTGCGGGACGGGTCCTACAGAGGCAAGGCAAGACTCGCTAGTGTGCCGGATGAATTGGAAGTTTTGTTTGTGCTTCCGTGGAGTTTGTGTCGGAGTCTGAGTCGTGGTGGTGGCTGGTCGTTTGTTGTCGTTAGCGAACTCCATTTCTAACCGAACGTTAGCCATCGTTGCACGCTGTAAACGGAGCTGGAAATGAGCACATGGCGTCACATTTAATGGATTTTCATTTTCATTTTTTAAAAGCAGTCTACAGGTTGATAGAGGAAGGTCTCATGTTTTAAGGTTAGGTTACAACCTGTTCACACGTTGGCAACAAGGCAAACGTGAGCACGGCTCACATACCGCCGCTCACCGCCTGACCCCTATTGAAGGGCAAAAGGTTTTGCCCTTCAGGAACTAATGGAATGAGTCTATTGAGCACAGCGTAGCTTGTTATTAGCTCACCTTCTTCAAGTCCAGGGTGCCCAACACTGTCATCTGCCATCACACCAAATTTGAAGTTCCAAAGTTAAATAGTTTCCGAGTTCTGCTCCAGAAACGAAAGTGTGACACGCGAACGGCCGGACACGTG
Organism: Sebastes fasciatus; assembly: GCF_043250625.1. Lineage (NCBI taxonomy): Eukaryota > Metazoa > Chordata > Actinopteri > Perciformes > Sebastidae > Sebastes > Sebastes fasciatus. Next base: position 1,352,897 of record NC_133809.1, on the reverse strand, counting down.
GAACGCTATATACCCCCGACTACGTTGCAGTCGCGGGGGTATAATAAAAAACGATTCAAAAATGTTTATACGTGTAAAAACTTACATACGGTAACTTTAAAAAAAAAAGAAGAAATTAACAGGGATTTTTTCAATTATTGTAATTTATTAACGCAGAAAACAAAATGAATAAACTCTCCTCAAAGCCACCAGACTCCATCGACAAACACAGTAATTTGACCTTGTAAAACAGGCTTCATTCAAAAATCAACAAACAAGATAAAACTGTAAAATAAATTGTTACCGGTAATTCACCGAGTTAGATGTGAAAATATGTCGGCTCAGCGCAGCGGGCTCTGTCCCTGTAGCTGAACGAGTCGGTAGCTGAACGAGTCTGTAGCTGAACGAGTCTGTAGCTGAACGAGTCTGTAGCTGAACGAGTCGGTAGCTGAACCAGTCTGTAGCTGAACCAGTCTGTAGCTGAACCAGTCTGTAGCTGAACGAGTCGGTAGCTGAACGAGTCGGTAGCTGAACCAGTCTGTAGCTGAACGAGTCTGTAGCTGAACGAGTCGGTAGCTGAACGAGTCTGTAGCTGAACGAGTCGGTAGCTGAACGAGTCGGTAGCTGAACGAGTCGGTAGCTGAACCAGTCTGTAGCTGAACCAGTCTGTAGTTGAACCAGTCTGTAGCTGAACGAGTCGGTAGCTGAACGAGTCGGTAGCTGAACGAGTCGGTAGCTGAACGAGTCGGTAGCTGAACCAGTCTGTAGCTGAACCAGTCTGTAGCTGAACGAGTCTGTAGCTGAACCAGTCTGTAGCTGAATCAGTCTGTAGCTGAATCAGTCTGTAGCTGAATCAGTCTGTAGCTGAATCAGTCTGTAGCTGAACGAGTCTGTAGCTGAACCAGTCTGTAGCTGAACCAGTCTGTAGCTGAATCAGTCTGTAGCTGAATCAGTCTGTAGCTGAACCAGTCTGTAGCTGACCAGTCTGTAGCTGAACCAGTCTGTAGCTGAACCAGTCTGTAGCTGACCAGTCTGTAGCTGACCAGTCTCACCTCCTTCCTGTTGGTCCTGTCCTGCGTCTGCAGCTCCTCTCCCATGTCCAGAGCCTGTCGGTAGGTCTCCTGTCTGGCCTCCATCTCGGCCCACAGCTGCTGGTGCTGGGCCAGCTGGAGGTCGGCAGTTGCCACGTCGCTGATGCTCTCCTCGACGGCCATCGCACCGATCAGCTGGCTGCACCACAGGAAGTAATCCTGCGCCTGGAGAGCACAAAGGATCATGGGTAAGAGCCGAGAAGCACGAAGGGATTACTAATGTTGAATCCTCCGTCTGTCTGTCTTCACCGTATTAAGGAAGAGATATCTCTGGCATGCCAGTTTTAGCTCCTCCTCCCTCTGCTCCGCTTGGAGTCGGAGCTCCTCCCACCGCTCCACCACTTCCTGCTGCACTTCCTGTAGGCGGAGCTTCAACTGAGGCGTGCAGAGGTCCAGGATGGAGTCCACGGCGTCCAGCTGCTCCTGCAACTGCAAAAATACAAAAAACATAACTGTGTGGTCGTCCACGAGCGTCTTCACAGGAAACGCCCTGAGGTTTAAAGTCCTCTCCTCTCTCTGTGTCTCTCTACCTGCTGCTCTGTGGCAGCCAGCTCGTGGAGCAGAGCTTCATGTTTCCTCAGCTGTGACATCACTCCTCGCAAATCCTTCGCCACCTCATCGGGGATGCTCTTCTGTCGCTCCTACGGAGAGAGAGAGAGAGGGAGGGAGGGGACTCTGAGGGGTTGGACTTCAGCATTATGTGGATGGATGTGCTGACCGGTAGATACCGTACCTGGATGAGCGTCAGTGCGTCCGTCAGGTCTTGGTAGAAGCGGTGACACTCCTCGGCTCTCTGCAGCTGATCCTGGCGCTCTCTGGCCACGCCCTTTAAATCCTCCCAGCATGCACTGCAAACAAATAGAATTAACAAAGCTGCATCGACCCTTGAAGCCCTTCCTTTAACGCTTATTTCTTCCTTTCTTAGTGTCCTAGTTTAGGCAAAGAATGAGGTCAACTACCTCACTAACTGTCTGGCTGTCTGAGTTTCTACCTGAGTGAATACCTGAGAGTCTACCTGAGAGTCTACCTGAGTTTCTACCTGAGTTTCTACCTGAGTGAACACCTGAGAGTCTACCTGAGTGAACACCTGGGTGAACACCTGAGAGTCTACCTGAGTGAACACCTGAGAGTGTACCTGAGTAAACACCTGAGAGTCTACCTGAGTGAACACCTGAGAGTCTACCTGAGTTTCTACCTGAGTGAACACCTGAGAGTCTACCTGAGTTTCTACCTGAGTGAACACCTGAGTGTCTACCTGAGTGAACACCTGAGAGTCTACCTGAGTAAACACCTGAGAGTGTACCTGAGTAAACACCTGAGAGTGTACCTGAGTAAACACCTGAGTGAACACCTGAGAGTGTACCTGAGTGAACACCTGAGTGAACGCCTGAGAGTGTACCTGAGTGAACACCTGAGAGTCTACCTGAGTGTCTACCTGAGAGTCTACCTGAGTGTCTACCTGAGTTTCTACCTGTGTCTACCTGAGTGAACACCTGAGTGAACACCTGAGTGAACACCTGAGTGAACACCTGAGAGTCTACCTGTGTGAACACCTGAGAGTCTACCTGAGTGTCTACCTGAGTGTCTACCTGAGAGTCTACCTGAGTGTCTACCTGAGTGTCTACCTGAGTGTCTATCTGAGTTTCTACCTGAGTGTCTAGCTGAGTGAACACCTGAGTGAACACCTGAGTGAACACCTGAGAGTCTACCTGAGTGTCTACCTGAGTGTCTACCTGAGTGTCTACCTGAGTGTCTATCTGAGTTTCTACCTGAGTGTCTAGCTGAGTGAACACCTGAGTGAACACCTGAGTGAACACCTGAGAGTCTACCTGAGTGTCTACCTGAGTGTCTACCTGAGTGAACACCTGAGTGTCTACCTGAGCTGCTGCAGCGTCTCTCTGACTGAGGAGGTCTGTGGATGTTTGTTGCGGATCAGTCGAGCAGCCAGCTCGCTGCAGCTCTGCAGCCTCTCCTCTCCGACTTCCAGCTGCTTCAGGAATCCTTCAAACTTCCCACGAATCAGCTGAAACGTCCGTCACAAACACAAGAAGCTCTTCACTTTACAGTGACCTTTAACCTCTAATCACCTTCTAAGAGGTTTATCATCATCATCATCATCATCATCATGACTTGAGATGTTACCTGAACATGTTGGTAGTCGTTGCCCAGGTCCTGAGACTCTGCCGTCTGTCTCTGCTGGTTCATCCAGTCCTCTAACTCTGAGGACTCTCGTCTGAACTCGTGGAGGTGGAGGACTTCCGTTAACCTCTGACCCCTGGAGAGAGAGACGTGAGGAGAACAGACAGGAAGTGAGTTATTGTATTGCAGACGGAGTTGCAGTCACACAAATCGCCCTCCTCTCAAGAGTCCTAACTCAGTCAAATCTGAACACACAGACATGAAACACAGACTTTTACATTCGGTGCAACTTAAACTTCCCGAGGATGATTTTATACCTGATGTCCGTCCACAATAAACGTCCAGAAATCTGCTTGGAAGTCATATAAAAAAAGACTCTCCATAAAACTGCAGGACTTGCCTGAGAATCATCATGTTTTTAAGTGTTCTTCAGTATCACAGTAATCCAGTGTCTGTACATCCACAGGTCCACTGCAGACAGGAGCTGCTAATAGATACTTCTGCATACTTTTAATGGGGATTATTTGCAAAAATGTAAACAAATAGAGGCTAAGAAGGGGCTCAAGATGTAGCCCACAGCAACTGTACCTGACTGACTCCAACATTCCTATTTATCTTCTCAAAGCATCATGGGAGCTGTAGTACTGAGTCCGTGTTTACCTGAGAGCAGCCTGGTGCTGCAGCTGCTGGTTCAGGCTGCTGAGGCGACTGTAGGGTCTGCTGAGCTCCTCCAGGCTCCAGTTGTGGACCGCCTGCTCCACCTGATCCCCCAACGCCTCCACCTCCACCTCCAGCACCTCCAGCTGGCCCTCCAACACCTGCAGCAGCCAGGGAAACCATCAAGGTAGAGTTCGAAGGTACACGTGCTGCTACATTTCACATTTTACCATCATGCATTATGTTTAAAACAGATGTTATTCACAAAAAGGATATGGAACATAATAATAATAATATTTTGGAAGAGAAGCTCTACATTTCAGTTCAATCTGTGCACAAGAGGCAAAACAAAGTTGAAAAATACAAAGTGTAAAGATCGCTGTAAGTATCAGCAGAGTTCAGTTTACCTTTGAGGAGTTCCACATGGAAGGATCTGAGGTCCCCCATTGTTTTGGTTAAAGGTTTAATATGGAACATTTCCACATTAAAATGTGTAAAAACAACTAGACCTATGATATATATTTTGTTGAGTTTTGTTCTTACTTTATCCCAAAAGTTTCCGACAATTATCAACCCAGAGAAATGTGTAATATTAATCAAGCTAACGGCGCGTTTCATTTGGTCGTTTGTGCAGCGTCAGCGTTGCGGTTGTCTGCCAGAAGCCGTCATAAACTGACTGTTTATCCAGTTTGAAGACACATTCTTAACGATAGACTTTTTAGATCGTGGTGGTTTTTAAACTAGAGATGTTCTGATACCATTTTTTCCTTCCCGACACCGATTCCAATACCAGCGTGATAAAAAAACTATAGTTAGTATTATTATAATCATTATCTAACAGCTGTGACAAACTACCTGCAGTCAGTTCTTCTTCGCTGCTTTAAAGCAGTAGTGTCAGTGGCAGCCATGATACCTCCAGGACGACAGCACAGTGAAGGCTGCTGTTAAGGCTTACTGTTTGCTGGGTTAATTAATTATGGTATCAGTGCATAGACTGGCGTACTCTGCGATACCGGATTCCAAATTTTGGGCAGAATTGGACGCATTTCCGATACCGGTATCGGAACAACTCTATTTTTAACTTGATATTTTAACCGGATTTTAGTCGTCGGACGTCTGGATCTGAAGTTATCAGAGAAACAAGCTGAGCAAACGTTAGCGGCAGTTAGCTAACGGCAGCTCGGCTCGCAGCTTCTCCGGGACGTCCTGCGTCCGCCGAACAACGTCCGAGAAACACAGATTGAATCCTAACCGAGAGAAGCTGACTGACATGAAGACAACAACTCCCATGATCCCACGCTGCATCACTGAACTCCGTCTTCTGTTATAGTTTTGATTGAGTGGCAGAACATGACATATTGCGTGTTTAGTCCAGACCCCTCAGAGTGAGTGCTGTACCTGGTGTTTGGTGAGCAGACTCTGCGTGGCTAGCTGGTCTTTGCCGTAGTCGTCAGTGGTCACGACGGCGAGGGTCTCGGTCAGCCTGGACTCCAGCTCTGAGCAGTCCAACAGCAGCTGGAGACGGTCCAGAGACACTTCAGCACTAAATACTCCCAACACATTTATAATATTAATAATGTCATCTCTACGTCCCTCTCACCTGTTCTCTGGTGATGGCCTTGCTCAGGTGAGCTGCTCTCCTGTTGCAGGCCTCCTCTAGCTCCTCCCACTCTGCACTCAGGTGTTTGCACCTGCGACAAAAAAGTATGTTGATAGTATCGAATCGGGAGATAGGCGTATCGTCCCAGCCAGATTCTGACATGAAATGCAAAGGTCAAAATGTGAGAATGGACCCTGAAGAGGTGAACACACCTCTGGGTCACTTCCTCTCCGTCTGATTTGCTGGATCCGGCCAGGCCCCGCCCCTTCTCCAGGACATGGTTCAGGTGTTTTCGGTGGGCGTTCACCTCCGCCTGCAGCTCCTACAGCAGGTGAAACACATCAGGACTTATGTATTGATTTATTTTGATTTATAAAAGAAAAAGACCTTCACTTCTTTCTCACCATCATGATCTCATTCTGAGCCTTTTAGATGAACTAGACCATAACTTTACGAGAAAAAAAGTCGTAATATTACGAGAATAAAGAAAATAACACGTAAAATTACTTTATAATATTATGACTTTATTCTCTAAATCTCAGATGTATTTTTTTTCCCTCAATGTGGCCCTAATACTCCGTCGTACCGTCGTACCATAGACCTACAACAATGATCAATAAAAATGAAAATGTAAACAAAGAACAGTTCTTCATTTCCATGTTTAAAGATCCACAGAGAGCCGCTGTAGAGGAGCTGAAGAGCTGCAGGTTGCTGACCCCTCCACCAGAGGGATAAAGGTTTTAAGAAGTGATAAAGTGTAATCCAGCTGGTACCTTGTGTTTCTGCATGAGGCTGGTGGCTCCAGCCAGAGACTTGTCGTATCCCGTAGATCCAGAGGCGGGAACGTGTTCGGAGATCCAGCTGAGCTCCAGGTCCACGTCATGATAGAACCCAAACAGCAGCACCGAAGCCTCCAGCTGAGCTCGACGCCGGTCCAGAGGCTTCTGGAGGGACTTGAACCTGCAGCACAAAGATCCTCAAATCAACATCATCTGCTTCATCATGTCCCGCTTCCTCTCGGAGAAATCATCTTCCTCCTTTTTCCTCCTATTTCTACCGTTAATCATGTTTAATCACACTTTTTTATCTGTTCAAAAATAACCTTAAAGGGAGATTTGTCAAGTATTTAATACTCTTATCAACACAGGAGTGGACAAATATACCCATAGAACCCATTAATTCACTGATCTGGAGGTCAGAGGTCAAGGGACCCCTTTGAAAATGGACATGGCAGTTTTTCCTCGCCAACATTTAGCGTAAGTTTGGAGCGTTATTTAACCTCCTTCATGACCAGCTAGTCTGACATGGTTGGTACCGATGGATCCATCAGGTTTTATTGTTTACTATGATACCAGGATCTTCACTCTAACTTTAAAACTGAGCTGCTACAACCTAAAAATCACAAGGTGCGTTAATGTGTTAAAGAAGTTAGTTGCTTTAAAACGTATTTGCGTTAATGCATTATCATCACGTTAACTTTGACAGCTCTAATAATAATACAAGCTGGTAGAGATATTCACTAGATAAATAAACCTTTGACCTGTTGGTGGCGCTAGAGGAAGAGTGGGTGGGATTGATCCTCTGGGGACCGTGACTGTGTGGACTCACAGAGTGAGGTAGGTGTCGGTCTCCTGGAGGATCCTCTGGGAGTCGAAGTGGTTGGAGGCGAGGTGTTTGGCCCTGCTGACGATGGAGTTGATCTTCTCCGCCAGCTCCTTGGCCTCCTGCTCCAGCTGCTGATGCTCCTTCACACAGAGACGCAGCAGTTAGACACTGATACTGACAACAGCTCGTTTGGTTTACAGTTTGATTTCTAGATGAAAAGTGTGTGTTTACTGGTCTGATCAGTAGGTCTGGGATGATTCACCTATCTCCTGATTCGATACCATCATGATCCTAAATGTAATTACGTTAATCAGCGTTGACCTCACCTTCAACAGCTGGCGGCTGGAGCGGAGGTCATGACCTTTGGCAGCGTTGTTCAGCATCCACTGGATGGCCTCGATCTTCAGCTTGGCGTCCTGATAAGGAAGGAAGAATGACTTTAATAGAAAATGACTGAAGCAGAGTTTTCTTCATCCTACAGCGGTCAGTCGGTGTTTCACCTGCAGCAGCTCCATCAGCTGCTCCTGCTGTCCCGCCTGTCTCAGTTTGTCTCCTCTGTCGCCCATCTTGTCCTGAAGCCTCCTCCAGCGGCTGCTGAGCTGAGTGGACTTCCTGCTGATGCTCTGACTGCTGTAGTGCTCTTCAGCGAGCATCTCCTCCCCCAGCTGAACACGTACAGGCAGCGTTTACTTATAGATTCTTTATATTCCCCCGCCCCCTGTATGTATGAATCATCGTACTGGGAACCAGTGAGCTCCGGTTTACCTCAACCAGTCCGTCCAGCCAGACCTGGTTAGCCTGCATCTCCCTCTCCGCCGCCTCGTGTCTCTTCAGCTTTCGGAGGATGTTGGTGGGGTCGCGGTATGACTCGTCCTCCGCCACCTTAAACTTCTCCTCCATCCACAGCAGCAGCTCGTCTGCGTCTCTCTGGAACTCCTGCACAACCAATCAATCAATCAGTCGATCGATCAATAGATCAATCACGACTGAATTAAAGGTCCCATACTGTAAAAACATTTTCATGTCTTTTTTATTATAAATGAGGTTTAAGCGCTCAATCCACAGAGAAATAAACACAACCTGTATTCAGACGCTGTGACTTTAAACAGCACTTATGTACATTTGTGATGTCACAAATACACAATACATACACCCTTACACAGCTTCAAACGTAAACATTTCTTAATGTGTCCCGTTTCATAGAAATAAAATAGAAGTAGAGCCAAGGAGTGTAGAAGCAAAGAAACAGAACTCTGGTGTTTTTTTGACAACAGCCGCTGCCGCCATTTTGGACTGAAAACTCTTATTATATATATATTTTATTGTCCAACACAGGCTATTTCAGTAGAATATGACAATAGAATAGAAATAATTTAGTTTTACTTTTGTACGTCTCTTTGTAGGCGGACGATTTACTGACATCTGGTGGTCGCTTTCAGTCCAAAATGGCGGAAGAGTAGCTCGGCTGCTGGAACGAACAATTGACCTTCACTTCTTATCAATATACGTTCTTTGGTAGAAGGGTCACTGAACTGTTTGTTGTGGTAATTTGACTGGTACAAATGAAAATGGCGAGTTGCTATGGTGACAAGAGAACAGACGTCAGTGAGGCTGTAAAGTGTGTGATCGCAGCTCGACGGGAAGAGAACGGACGCAGCTCCCGGAGAAAGCTGGCGGTCTGACGGCGAGGTAAAGCGTCTGTGGACGGATGCAGCAGAAAAACGGATTTAAGACACCTAAAAAATTCAGTTAAAGTGTACACTATATTTATATTATATTTATTTTTGCGTAGCTTAGCACAAAGACGAGAAGCAAAGGGAAACAGTTACATATATTTATATATATAACATTTTTTTGTAAAAACGCCCAAAAATGTATGAAAAATGTCCTAAAAATTACAGAAAAGGGTCTCAAAAATAATTGAGGTAAAGCGGCTGTGGACAGGAGCATCAAATAAAAAGAAATCATTACCAGTTTAAGTGTGTGATATATTTAGAATATCAGACAGCCCTTTCTGACGGGGAACTGAAGCCGTTATATCGCTCTCATCAAAGCCACCAGACTCCATTCACAAAAACAGTAATTTAACCTCTCAGAACAGGGGAGCTGCTGGTCTACCGCTGCCTCCACCGGTTAGTTAGTTAGTTTGTGTTATTGTACACCGACTATAAGGATGTATATATACACTGTACATGTAGCAGCGTCATCATGTAGAAACCTACGTCAGGTCACCATGTGGGAGAAAAGGTTTGAGAAGAGCTTGATTACGGTTTCCACTGTAGTAATAATAATAATAATAATAATAATAATAATAATAATAATATTAATATTATTAATAATAATAATAATAATAATAATAATAATAATAATAATAATAATATTAATATTATTATTAATAATAATAATAATAATAATAATAATACCTGGTATTTCTTTGAGGCCAGCAGCAGACTCCTCCTCTGCCTGCTGCTCTCCTTTAACTTCCTGTTGGCCTTCTGGATGCTCCTGCTCCTCTCCTTGATGCTGAAAGATAAACTCAGTTAGCTTTGTCATCCATCTTTCTTCTTCTTCATATTGAACTACATATCACATCCACTCGTCTGGACGCTGATGTTTCTGTTGCGTTCTCTTACTGTTTGGCAGCGTAGTGTTGCTGGTTGATGAGCTCCTGGCTGCGCTCAGAGAAATGATCCACTCGTTGGTCCAGAGCCTTCAGGAGGCCTTCCAGCTCGTCCTGTCGGCCCAGCAGACTGTGGACGCCGTCCACCGAGTCCTGCACCAACAAACACACACATATATCATCACTATCATCACTGTTACTGTAGACGTAGGACGGACCGTGAAAACAGATCCGAGTGAAGCGTCCTCACCCCGACGTCTTTGACCCTCAGTCGGGCTTCGTGTCCAGACAGCGCCGCCTCGATGCGGTCTCCCTCCTGGTTCAGCCTCTGGAGATCCACCCCCTGCTCCAAGCGCTCCTTCCTAGCGGTCCACAGCTTGTCAAGCTTGGACCAATCGGCTTTGAGCTTGTCCAGAGTGTGCTGGACGTCGACACCTCCCGTCTTCCCATTGGACGAACCCTGCAGGAGAGATTTCCCCAACTTCTCCATCTCCTTTGACCTGAGGAAATAGACCGTTGCTATGTATAACAGACCGTTGCTATGTATAACAGACCGTTGCTACGTATAGCAGACCGTTGCTACGTATAACAGACCGTTGCTATGTATAGTAGACCGTTGCTACGTATAGCAGACCGTTGCTACGTATAACAGACCGTTGCTACGTATAGCAGACCGTTGCTACGTATAACAGACCATTGCTACGTATAACAGACCGTTGCTATGTATAACAGACCGTTGCTACGTATAGCAGACCGTTGCTACGTATAACAGACCGTTGCTACGTATAACAGACCGTTGCTATGTATAACAGACCGTTGCTACGTATAACAGACCGTTGCTATGTATAACAGACCGTTGGTACGTATGGCAGACCGTTGCTACGTATAACAGACCGTTGCTATGCATAGCAGACCGTTGCTATGTATAACAGACCGTTGCTATGTATAACAGACCGTTGGTACGTATGGCAGACCGTTGCTACGTATAACAGACCGTTGCTATGCATAGCAGACCGTTGCTATGTATAACAGACCGTTGCTATGGATGCAGTTCTGAGTTCGGACTCTGGAGGACCGTTTTTGTGTCAAACTATTGATTCCTTCAGTAAGTAGCCGTGTAATACGCAGGATAATGTACAGCTAGCGGGTCATTGTTGTGAAATAGTCCCCTTCAGACCGCATCACCCTGTCTGGGTTTACTTCACATCATTGACCGGCTCGCTGTACGTTATCCTGAAATCTCAGACTGTAATCTCATGATATTTGATCCACTAAACACTGAGCCACCAGGAGAAAGCCGTCATCTTCACCTGCTCCTCTGCTCCTCCATCTCCAGCCGGAGCTCCTGGTGCTGCTCCAGCAGAGCCACGGCCGAGGCCACGTCGGCGGCCGCCTCCTCCTGCAGGAGGCGGTCCTGGACCGAGCCGGCCCAGCGCTGCAGCTCCTTGGACTGCTGCTGGAAGCTCTGCAGCCCGCGGGCCTCCTCCAGGAGCCGCTGGCGGTCTGCAGCCTGACACTTCAACTGGACCACAACAACAGCAACACAACAACACAGTGTGAAAAACAGAGGCTCATTATTAAAGCACTTCAATGATCATTGCTCATGATTTAAATAACATGCATTTTGCTTTGAATATTCTCGTAATATTACTCAGCACTCAGAGGATCAGAGGAGGTGTAACTGTGATGATGAATCAAACTCAGACCTGATTCAGCAGAGCCTCCAGACCCTGAACCTCCTCCACGATGGCTGCGCTCTCTGCTGGACTGCAGTCCTGCTTCCTGGAACACAGGAAACAGACGTCGAGGACTTCAAGATACGGTTAGGATGAAAAACACCAAACCAGCCGGCTGACGGCTCCTCTAAACTTTCATATCAGAACAATGCAGCTTTCAGGTCGTCCTCCATGAACGTTCCTGGTCCATTTCAGGCCCGAACCAGAGGTTTAAAACCAGAGCAGGAAGCAGCCGTTGTCATAGTTACAGTCTGCTAATAACTGTTCTTAATAGACTCAAATAAAGATCTAGCACCAAGGATCCATCAGGTGAAAAACCTCTTACAGCAACAATCTGAAATGACTTGATTGATGTTTTTTGATATAAAGGCGATATGATGATGATATCAAATCGTGTCCAGTAAATGAGGTGTCCCGTACATCTTGGCGACGCTCTTCAGGTAGGCGATCTTGGCCTCCAGGGTCTGGATGTCTCGGAGGGTCTGGGTCTGGTTCTGCTCCTGGGCCAGCAGGGTGAAGGAGCTGCAGCCCACGTCCACCACGTCCAGGCCGGACAGCTGACCCTGCAGCTGAGCCCGGGCGTCCTCGCAGCTCTGCAGGAAGGACCGAACGTCCGCCGTGCTCAGCAGCTCGTGTCCTCTCTCGTCCTTCAGCCGCTGGATCCGATCCCACCTGTAAGAGACACGAGGGACGGGGACACCAGATCAGCTGCAGCTGGGATCTTTAACCAGTTCACTCCCAGTCAGCGTCTCCTGTTCGTACCTGGTGGAAACCCTCCTCTGTCTGGCCTGGGTCTCTCTCTGTTTACTGTGTCCGCTCTTCACCAGCTCCTCTGCCATTCGCATGATGTCATCCAACTGGCCACGCCCACTCGCCAGCTCGGTCAGGAAGTTCTGGAACAGGAAGTCAGATCGAAATTGGAATATTATAACCAAAACCTCTTGGTTGTATCTAGTGAAGCCCGTCTGTTAAACAGTGTTAGCCGCGGTTGGAGGACGCGGGGAGACCGTAGCTTTGGAGAGACCTTGGTCTGGTCAGCTAACATTACTGCCAAGCAGCTGAAATATAGAGTGATATGGTGCTTTTAGCTGACGTGTGTCTCCTCACTGTGTTGAGAGATGCTCCTTCATGTCTATGTAGAGCGAGCACAAGCGCGAGCAACAGGACGCTGACTTTAGTTGACTTAACGGCCACAGGTGAAGCTGTTAACAACACATTTAGGATTCTTACTAACACTCCCTTTAATGCTTAAAGTTCGGCATAATTAAGGATGTGGCCTTTGAGTGACAGGTGGGTTCATTCACATCCGCTAGCTGTCCGCTCGGTGTCACCTCAGCTAATTCAACACAGAAGCCGTCTCCAGGCGTTCACCTCGTATTTAGCCTGAAGCACTCCCAGGTTGTCGGCGTCGCTGCTGAAGGTGTTCAGGACGTTCTCCTTGTCCTCCATCCACGACTCAAACTCCTGGCAGCTGTTGTAGAACCGATGCAGACGCAGCGTCTCCTGCAGACGCAGCATCTTCGACTGCAGACACACACCGAACAGAAGATATACATCATCTCATAGAAGCTGCACTATCAAACTACGTTTCTCCTCCTCCTCCATCCTCCCATCTCCTCTCCTCTTCCTGCCCTCCGTTACTCCTCATCCTCTTCTTTTCCTCTCATTTCCTCATTTCCTCTTCTCTCCTCCGGTTTCCTCTCACCTTCTCCCTTCTACTCTTGTTTCCTCTCCTCTTCTCTGTTCTCCTCACCTCTCCTGTCTTCTCCTTTTGTTTCCTCTCCTCTTCTCTCCTCTCCACTTGTTTCCTCTTCTCTACTCTTGTTTCCTTTCCTCTTCTATGTTCTCCTCACCTCTCCTGTCCTCTCCTTTTGTTTCCTTTCCTCACCTCTCCTGTCCTCTCCTTGTTTCCTCTCTTCTTCTCTCCTCTCCACTTGTTTCCTCTTCTCTACTCTTGTTTCCTTTCCTTTTCTCTCCTGTCCTGTCCTTTTGTTTCCTCTCCTCTTCTTTCCTCTCCACTTGTTTCCTCTTCTCTACTCTTGTTTCCTTTCCTCTTCTATGTTCTCCTCACCTCTCCTGTCCTCTCCTTTTGTTTCCTCTCCTTTTCTCTCCTGTCCTCTCCTTTTGTTTCTTCTCTTCTTCTCTCCTCTTCACTTGTTTCCTCTTCTCTACTCTTGTTTCCTTTCCTTTTCTCTCCTCTCCTGTCCTCTTCTTTTGTTTCCTCTCCTCTTCTCTCCTCTACACTTGTTTCCTTTTCTCTACTCTTGTTTCCTTTCCTTTTCTCTCCTGTCCTCTCCTTTTGTTTCCTCTCCTCTTCTCTCCTCTCCACTTGTTTCCTCTTCTCTACTCGTTTCCTTTCCTTTTCTCTCCTGTCCTCTCCTTTTGTTTCCTCTCCTCTTCTCTCCTCTCCACTTGTTTCCTCTTCTCTACTCGTTTCCTTTCCTTTTCTCTCCTGTCCTCTCCTTTTGTTTCCTCTCCTCTTCTCTCCTCTCCACTTGTTTCCTCTTCTCTACTCTTGTTTCCTTTCCTTTTCTCTCCCGTCCTCTGCTTTTGTTTCATCTCCTCTACTCTTGTGTCCTTTCCTCACCTCTCCTGTCCTCTCCTTTTGTTTCCTCTCCTCTTCTTTCCTCTCAACTTGTTTCCTTTCCTCGCCTTTTCTCCTCTCCGCTTGCTTCCTCTCTTCTCCTTTCCTTTCTTCTTGTTTCCTTTCCTTTTACTTCCCGCGCTGCCCCTCTCACCTTGACCAGGTTGTAGAGGGAGTTGTAGTCCCGGTCCAGTCCGGCCTGCGTGGTCTCCACGGTGTCTCTCTGGTACTGAGGGTCTGGCAGCCACGTTGTCTGGATCTCAGCCGTGCCGCGACGCATCGAGTGGCTGCGCCGCGGACGACTCAACTTCCTGCTCGGGCTCTCTGGAGCGCCATTGGTGGAGACGGGCGGGGACGAGGGAGGAGCCTGAGCAGAGAGGAGGACATTGATTAAAACGGTCACCGATAACTGATCAGATTGAGATGTTATTGATTACTGATCGTACGGCGGCCGGCAGCAGGCTCAGGTAGGTTCTGGGGACGAGCTGCTGGTTTCCTCGGCCGTCTCTGGCCACGACTCGGTCTCCGTCCGGCTCGGTGCCGACGATGGTCACGATCTCATTACGATCCCACGGAAACTGACCTGAAATCAGTTTAGTTCAAATTACAGTTCACATTTCAAAAGGAAAAGTTCACTCTCATTCACTTTAATGAGTGGCATAAAAGTGAATTTGACAGGGACTACAGATGTAAATGAGCTCGTAGTTAACTCTGGTACAGCTGAGAAGCTGCTGTTCCTCTATAAATAAAAACATTAATAAAATAAAATAAATGAGTGTAAACTAATCCCAAAAAGATTTGACTGACAGGAAATTAAACTAACTCTGATAGTTCTGAAAATCCACTCTGGATGTTGACCAAATGTTTAATGTTTGTGTCATTTCCCATCATGCCCTGCTGCGTGACGGCGACACAGAGCAGACCTCCAGTACCTCTGCTGTATCTGAAGCGGACCTTGGCCTTGCTGTCTTCACTCCCGGAGCCCCTCCCACCTCCGGCGCTACGTGGCGGTGGTGATGTCACCGCTCCCGGACGCTCCTCGTCTCCGGACGAGTCGCTGTACGGGATCATCTTACTCTGCTGAGGCTCCGCCTGCGCAGGAAGACGGGCAGCGGCAACATGTTTCAGAAATATTAAATATATTTTTGTACCAAACTTCTCGCAGCTCCGTCGACGCAGAACATACGAGTTGAGTCTGTACTCACAGTCAGAGCCGTCAGCTGAGTGGCGCTCCTCGCCTGCTCCGCCAGTCTCCTCATCTCCGAGGCGTAGGCCGCCATCTCCCTCTCCACCCGCAGGTGGCGCTGCAGCAACGCCGCCGTGCTCGACTCGTCCTTCCCGTGATCCTCGCTGGTCAGCAGCGGTTTCCTGTCGCCCAGCCAGGAGTCGGCCTCCGCCACATCTGCAAAGTACTGAACAGAGGGAGAGCAGTTAGCCGGGTGAAGATCCGAGGATCCGAGGATCCGAGTGTGGCGGTGGTTTATGGGGACGCACCAAGATGCCCGATTGGATGATCAAAAAGCATAATTGTGACATCACCAGAGTGTTTATATATATATATATATTTACATCCCTCTTCTCTGTCAGTAACCATGGTGACGTGTTTAGTGGGCGTAGCATTAAGTGGAGGCAGAATAATTCTCTGAACAGGTTTTCGGAGGACAAAATCCATTTAATGTTTTGTTTGGTTTCATGTTCAAATACAAAAAAATTAAGGTTTAGATTTACTAAATTTGGATATATATGTTTATGAAATTTAGCTAAGAGAATATTCAGATTAATAATATAATCTTCTTTACTGTTACCTTTATGGAAACCAAACAAACCATT